>NC_060251.1:107097915-107400807 GCF_921293095.1 Ischnura elegans
GTTTGAAAAAAGTTTTTAAAGGAGGTATGATTAGTATAAACACAAATTTTTATGCAAATCGATTCAGTTTGAAAATTCTTTTTTACATTAACCCCAATAAGGGTTGATTATTATGGGTTGAAACGCCTTAAAATTATTTTCCAAACAAAAAAATAATTATACATATAATTTAAACTAAATTTTACCCTATTTAGCTTTAAAAAATATTTTTTTAAGTTTTTAGGGGTAGTTTGCACCCCTAAATAATAAAAAGCGCCCTTCTGCATAGTATAGATTTTGAAGTAGGGGGTATAATTAGTCTAATCCGAAATTTTGGTGCAAATCGATTCAGTTTGAAAAAATTGCAAGGTTTTTCACTTTTATGAGCTTCATTTCCTGGACTATATGTAAACATGTTTTTTTTACTAGATCACAACTCAAATATATTTTATTTATCGATGCAATTGGATGGAAACACTCGTTAACTTAATAAATAATGCCACTCTGAAATGCTTCCAAACATCAAATTTGGTAGCAGGAATATGCTAAGAGTGGTCAAGTGCTTTTCTTGTGTAATTATTTGGCTTTAATTTCCTCAGCACGCTCGCAGTAATTCTCTTACTTATCCTCACCATAGGCTGCCGCCAATACCAACATTTTTATAAAATGTCTTCAAATGATATTGCACGAGTTTCATAAAGGAATTAAATAATTAGTATTATTATTACTTTGCCTCTTCTATTCTTGACCTTGTTTAATAACTTTTTATGATATTTCATGGAGTATAGGTCAATGTAAATCAAGTTATAGCCAACGCTTCGATTCATTTAAAATCATCCTCAGGACTATGAAAGAGAAAACATGAACAATATAAAATACAAAAATGACAACGATATACAATATTTTTACATAAAAATGTTACGATCGCGTTTTTTATATAGTAATATAATTTAAAGTATACACACATATATATATATATATATTGTGACGGAACAGGCCCGTTTGGCTGCCAGCCCGTCGACCCGTCTCAGCCCTCACGCCCCCGAGTGTTACCCCCTCCTTCTTTCCTTCCCCGACAGCTCGCCACTCCGAAATCTGGTTTCGGTAGAATGTGATTTTGGGAAAAATATTGCAGAAGAATACGATCTTAGATCGTTTATTAGGGCGCCACCCAAAACCGCGGCCCACGAACTAGCTTTGCCGGTAGAAGCAAGGACGTTCCAAACTCCCAGGATTAAATAATTGTTAATACGGGTGGACAATATGACAATGCGGACACTGGTTGTTTGACTCACGCACGGACAAGGGTTTGAGGATCCGACGAATGAACACTGACCTTTTACATTATGCACAAAAATCACCATTTATTGTTGAGACTTTGGCGAAAACAACGAAAAACCATCAACGCACTGATGAAAAATCACCCTTGAACAATACTAAGCCTAATCTACAAACTAATGATGGATGAATGAACACAAGCAAAAAGATGAAATACCCTTGATGACACAAAGAAATAAGAATTGAAAAGCCATTACATGTTCCTCGTCTGCCTCCTGGAAAGACGGGAAATTATGATACATTAAATTGCCCTTATTTACGGGCGTAAGACGTGCAATCAATAGTCCTTTTCTGTTCAATTAACTATTTAAAAACTCGGTGCAGTTATTGACTTTTTGCAGTCTCGCATGAACTCTTGCGAAAGTGACTTGATTGGTCTTTACATGAATCACCGGTATTTGGATGAAGTAGACGGACTTTAGAGTGGTAATCTTTACCCTCTTGGTACTGCTTGAAGCACTTGGGAATGTGATAATACGGGAATAATTACTGGAGATTGATACTTATGGGCATGGCAGTCTGTGGTTCCCGACGACTCCGTCGCCAGCGATTCGGGGAGCTTTTTGGCTGCTCCGGATGAAAACGGCCCACAAGCGCAGCGACGGCCTCACTTTCGGCACAGATGTCGCCTTCTCAAACGCCTGGGCCAGCACCTTTATCCGTGCTCCGGAATCAGAAACTGCTCCACTTCCCCCGGTCGCTCTCCGTCACACACCTCTGCAATCACAGCCGTTGCCTTTCTTGGGTCTCCTTCCCTCTCACAGCTGAGCATTGACTGCCAGCTCCCAATTATGTGCTCTCTCTCTGCTGGTACCTCGAGACAGGCTTGTCTCCCTCTCCACCAACAGACCAGTACCGTGTCCGTTCACCAACTGACTTCATCCCCACTTCTCCTCCTACCACGTAACCTCGCTATTCCCGATTTTTCCGTTACGGAAAGCTGACACACGTCACTCACTTTGAATTTTAGCCAATCACGTCACTGCACAAGTGGCGTGATCGCCTTACATCCTATGGGTACAATTGAATGGGAACTAAAACCATGGTATTTTACCGTCTTATACTACATGAAGGTCAGAGTCACTTCGCCCGATCCACGTAATCTTCCACGGGGAAGATCGTAGCCGCGTGAGGCGCGCTGACATGGGACGAAAAGAAAAATATCGTGACCACCCGTCACAAAGCCCCCCAGCGTGAATGAGTTTTTTTTCCGAAAAAAAAAAAAACGAGTTCACGTCTCAGAAACGAAAAAAAAATACCCAATGAACAATTTTCAAGCACGAATGATAATAAAAATACAGACAAAGAAAAATTCACTTGGCATGGGCTGCTCAAATTAAATTTTATGCCCGATAAGGAATTAAAGAATATGCATCGAACGTTCCTAGTCTGGATCCGTTCTCTCTTTCCAACATATAAGCATTGTGGCCTGCCTGGCCTGAGATCCTGAAGGGTCCCGTAAATAAATGAAAAAATTTATGAAAAAGTCCCAATTTCGTATCAGACACCGTTACTGCACCCTCTCGACTGTATCTACCAGTCATTACTCTGGCACGGTAATTATACTGCGTGTCCGCATCCCCGAAATTTGACAAAAACTTCTGTTCAAATTCTTGATAGGATTGAGGCAATGGAAATAGCGCGTTTCCCCAAACTTTCGCGTTACCAGATAGCATTTGGTAAAACAATTGTGGCTTTAATGCCTCCGGAACTGCTGCTAACGAGAAATAATTTTTTACGTCTCGCAAAAATGCTATGGGATGTTCATTATCTCGCGCGGAGAAGCGGGGTTTGTTCACAGCTAGAATATGATTCGAGAACTCTGTGGAAATAGCCCCCCTTCCCTCTATGGCCGCGATCTTAGCCTCAATCGCACTGACCCTCTCATCATTCCTTTCGTCGGGTTCGCGACGAACATGCTCTAATGCGTCCGTACGCGCGTTAATCTGCCTTACTTCTGCCTCAATTATTTTATGACACTCATCATGAACATCTTTCAATTTTACTTCGACGGTTCCCACTCTATCATTGACTTGGGCTATCTCTCTCCTGAGACGACCATTATCAGTTTCTGCCTCTCGTTGTAGGTTGGCAATATCGCGGGATATAGTTCCTATCTTCTCACTACATTGATTGAACGCTAACCTACATTCTGATCGCATTTCACCGACGGTATCGCGCATCCTATCTTCAAAACACTGTAGTTTACGCTCAAAACTAATTTGGATAGCTTCTTGGCCTTTTTGCATAGTTTCATGGTTATTTTGTATTTTACTTTCTAAACTAATTTGGCCTTTTTGTGTAGTTTCATGGTTTTTTTGTATTGCCTGCATTATGGACATCAATATATCATTATTACATGATCTAACCTGCGGCTGTATCACTTCTAAGGATTCGTCCTTATGATCGGCACGCTGTTCCTCTTCCCGATACTCCGATTTATCCAAAACCATTCCCTGTATACAATTCGCTAAATCATCGGTGTCTGAATTCTCACTTCGTTCTTCCGATTCCTCGTCTTGAATCACCCCACTCTCCCTATACTGGGTAAAAGCTGACCCCTTTTTCTCGTCCGCCATTCCGTATCTTTCGCAAAACACAACTGACTCTCCTCTAAAGGCATGTGTCACTGCCTCTACCCCGTCAATCTCACCATCCGCGTCAAAAACTGTGGCCAAACTCTCCACCTAGTTGAATGCCAAAAATTGTCGTGATCGCCAAAATCTGTGGCGGATCGGGCCCACCGCGTTGGTACGCCAATTAAACTGTGACGGAACAGGCCCGTTTGGCTGCCAGCCCGTCGACCCGTCTCAGCCCTCACGCCCCCGAGTGTTACCCCCTCCTTCTTTCCTTCCCCGACAGCTCGCCACTCCGAAATCTGGTTTCGGTAGAATGTGATTTTGGGAAAAATATTGCAGAAGAATACGATCTTAGATCGTTTATTAGGGCGCCACCCAAAACCGCGGCCCACGAACTAGCTTTGCCGGTAGAAGCAAGGACGTTCCAAACTCCCAGGATTAAATAATTGTTAATACGGGTGGACAATATGACAATGCGGACACTGGTTGTTTGACTCACGCACGGACAAGGGTTTGAGGATCCGACGAATGAACACTGACCTTTTACATTATGCACAAAAATCACCATTTATTGTTGAGACTTTGGCGAAAACAACGAAAAACCATCAACGCACTGATGAAAAATCACCCTTGAACAATACTAAGCCTAATCTACAAACTAATGATGGATGAATGAACACAAGCAAAAAGATGAAATACCCTTGATGACACAAAGAAATAAGAATTGAAAAGCCATTACATGTTCCTCGTCTGCCTCCTGGAAAGACGGGAAATTATGATACATTAAATTGCCCTTATTTACGGGCGTAAGACGTGCAATCAATAGTCCTTTTCTGTTCAATTAACTATTTAAAAACTCGGTGCAGTTATTGACTTTTTGCAGTCTCGCATGAACTCTTGCGAAAGTGACTTGATTGGTCTTTACATGAATCACCGGTATTTGGATGAAGTAGACGGACTTTAGAGTGGTAATCTTTACCCTCTTGGTACTGCTTGAAGCACTTGGGAATGTGATAATACGGGAATAATTACTGGAGATTGATACTTATGGGCATGGCAGTCTGTGGTTCCCGACGACTCCGTCGCCAGCGATTCGGGGAGCTTTTTGGCTGCTCCGGATGAAAACGGCCCACAAGCGCAGCGACGGCCTCACTTTCGGCACAGATGTCGCCTTCTCAAACGCCTGGGCCAGCACCTTTATCCGTGCTCCGGAATCAGAAACTGCTCCACTTCCCCCGGTCGCTCTCCGTCACACACCTCTGCAATCACAGCCGTTGCCTTTCTTGGGTCTCCTTCCCTCTCACAGCTGAGCATTGACTGCCAGCTCCCAATTATGTGCTCTCTCTCTGCTGGTACCTCGAGACAGGCTTGTCTCCCTCTCCACCAACAGACCAGTACCGTGTCCGTTCACCAACTGACTTCATCCCCACTTCTCCTCCTACCACGTAACCTCGCTATTCCCGATTTTTCCGTTACGGAAAGCTGACACACGTCACTCACTTTGAATTTTAGCCAATCACGTCACTGCACAAGTGGCGTGATCGCCTTACATCCTATGGGTACAATTGAATGGGAACTAAAACCATGGTATTTTACCGTCTTATACTACATGAAGGTCAGAGTCACTTCGCCCGATCCACGTAATCTTCCACGGGGAAGATCGTAGCCGCGTGAGGCGCGCTGACATGGGACGAAAAGAAAAATATCGTGACCACCCGTCACAATATATATATATATAAGAACAGAATAGAATACACAAAAAATTTGACATACCTCTTAACTTTGTACAAAGTATTTCTTGATGTTGTGTTAAAGGTATAATGTTATTAAGTTAGTAACACAACATCAATAAATATGTACAAAGTTAAGAGGTATGTCAAAATTTTTTGTGTATTCTATTCTGTTCTTATATATATGTGTATATACTTTAAATTATATTACTGTATAAAAAACGCAATCGTAACATTTTTATGTAAAAATATTGTAAATCGTTGTCATCTTTGTATTTTATATTGTTCATGTTTTCTCTTTCATAGCCCTGAGGATGATTTTAAATGAATCGAAACGTTGGCTATAACTTGATTTACATTGACCTCTACTCCATGAAATATCATAAAAAAAAGGAATTAAAATCATGATTCTAATTCTACTCCATTATAACCAATAAATATACTAAGAAATTTCTGCTATGTTATTTGTTGTAACGAATTAAAAAAACAACCTGAATATCTCTGCGTTTAGCATGCTATCTAGCCTAATAATTTTTCTTACATCCAATTTTCATTTCCATAAATTTGTTAATTCAATTCAGTTATTTTCAAAACTTTATGAGTCCAAGTCCAAGTATATTTCTCGTTGTTGTTTTCCTTAGTTCCCAGCTTTGCGGCTGTCTCCAGCTTCGCCAACCCCTAGAAAAAAACGTTTTTCACTTCCCTAGAAAAAATTGATTCCGTGATTGACTTTGAGCGATACCGATAATTTTCTTTTCATTTACGGGCCTGTTCGTCTTCTGTTTCGCCCATCAAAAATATGGCCTTTTTGCGCTTGGTGAAACACGGGCACAATTACTTTACTTTAAGTACCTAGATATGAAGTTTTTAAAAATTCGATTGTCAATAAGCCTGGATGATAAAAAAGTAAAAAAGGTAATATAAATAAATGCATATTCTTCACCACTAGCTCTATGATGGTATGCAAAATAAATTGCGAAATATTAACTGATATATTTTCGAAACATTCTCCCGATTGCGAAACAAAGATTTTTCTTAAAATAATTTTAAGTCTTTTTTTTTTTAATTAATATTAATATTTTAGCGCTCGAATGACATGATCTAAGTCAAGTCAAACAACATCAAATCAGAGGAAAGTGAAGTTCGCAAAATCAAATAACGTAATTTTCAAAAGCTTGGAAAAGAATTAAAGGAAGAGCACATACAAATCGAAATATTAAGATCCAACAGACAAATGAGGGAATTCGTGAAAGCAGGGGGATCCATTATCACACATCTCTATTGTTTTAACTTACTTTTCTGGCACTATATGAGACCTCTCTGACGAGAAATTATCTACCTGTTTACCGAAAATCAATGCAATTCCACCATCACAATTGAAATCTATCAGTCATTAAATATTTTTTAACCTGTAATGGCACACATACCAAAAAGCTGACTTTCTATTCTCTACATTCTTGCCAGTTAATTTATCAATCATATTTTTGATGGTAATCTCGAAAAAAAGCCAATTAATCATGATACTTTAACAAACTAAATCTTTTAATGATTAACATTAGGTTTCAAAAACATGTGAACCGGTAGTAAACTTAAAGTATTATAATCTCTATAGTCTCCGCCTCAACTTTGTGGAAGTTCATTGTAACAAATGAAAGGAAAAATCTGTATTTATCCAACAATTTATTCTCACGGCACTACTAGTTTTGACACAGCGGCGTCTTCATCAGGTACAAGGGTTACAAGCGTATATATACAAGCATACAAGCAAATAAGTCCTTCTATATCATAAAAATTATGTGATTTCATTATTGATTATGATATAAAAGGACGTCTTATGCTTGCAACACTTGCAGCTGATGATGAAGCCGCCGTGTCAAAACTAGTTGTGCCGTGAGAATAAATTGGTGGATAAATACATAGTTTTCCTTTCATTTGTTACAATGAACTTTCACAAAGTTGAGGCGGAGACTATAGAGATTATGATACTTTAAGTTTACTACCGGTTTATATGTTTATGAAACCTAATCAGAATTTTTATGCGAAAAATGACCATTTCAACTCTTTGCGTGCTATAGGCGTACTCACGTGCAATCCTTCAATTTTTGCTACGGGTGTAGTATCAAGCCATCTGTCTTTTGGTATATCGTAGTTTGCCATTTTTTTAAAGAAAGTGGTTAACCTCTTAATCTAACCTCTAAATAAATAAATAAATAAATAAAAAAGCCGGATTCATTCTTGAAAATTATACCAAACAAGTGTTTTTGCATCAAATGTTGGTTGTTAAGAATGACACAAAAGTTATTACGGAGGTTTCCGCGGTGATTAAATTAATGATTGGTTTTCGGGTCCGTGTCCGCTTCGCGTCGCGGTCCGCGTCGACTCATTTTTTACGGACGACAGTTTCAGGGTGTCGGACCCGAAGACGGGGGTTGGAACGCGCCCGAGACTGTCGTCCGCAAAAAATATGAGCCGACGCGCAATTAACCCGGAAACCAATATCAATGACACAGAAGTATTCAAAATGGGCAGCGCTAGGGTACAGATCTACAGTACTAAAGCCCGCACGGTAGTTTACACGGCAGTTTACACCAACATCTCTGATATCAGCGTAATTTACATTTCCTCAATACTACTACCATACACTTTATTTCAGGGGCGAATAAAGTGGAGGATCCAGGGGGCACGCCCCCCCCTCCTGTTTCCTCGCGTGAAATTAGGTTTTATTACCCACAACGACATCCTACTGCAAGTCGGCCGACAGGTTACGGGTCCAGAAAACCCCAGGTTATCAATCTCAAACTCACGAGTGCCAAGTGTTAGTGGAGAGAAGAACGTTGAGAAGAAAATTTAATAACTTATTATTGGTATTGGCGACCCCAAAAATATTATCTATATTCGCCACTGTTACATTTCAAAGAAGAGATGAGGGCGGTTTAAACTTCTTCCGAAGGGTTATAGGTTGGAGAAATCCTGAATATGAATGTGGACGCACTCCGGAGCCCTATCCATCAAGGCAATCTCTCGGATAGTTCAAGATTGGTTCTCGGAAAGACGTAATAATTTCGGAATGAGCAATCCACTAAGGTCCATCCGAACTTTCCGCCACGGAGACTCGTCCGAGAGCGGCCGAAATGACGAAGGGTCTCGGAATATGACTTTCCGTTTCTCGGAATCGAAAAGTGATGTGCTGGCAGGTAAGTTATGGAATATTTTTACCGTTAAAGAGGTGCTGCAGAAGCTGGTAAGAAATCACTAGTAATTTGTATACTGGCACAGTATATGTACTAAATATTGTGGGAAATAGGTGATTATGTGCGGAGTTGGAATTTGAATATAGTTCCTGGCGAAACCAACAATGCAGTAAATTTAGCATAATTAACAGCATTAAAGCGCTTCCGAGGGACGGAAACGGAATCGTAGACGGAAATGGAAAGTTCGATTCCGAAATCTCGGAAACGAGGAGACGTAGTTACTCGATAGAGATCCAGAAGTCACCATTCCCCCACACTCAAGAAGGACGAACGGACCTTATTCTGTGCGCCGCGCCGAGAGGAGAGACAGAGGAAAGACAAAAGAGACATCCTCGAAGGAGAGGGTTCCTTTTTATCCCGAATCCTCGCTGGTTTTTTTTCGCGAAAACCAGAGTGATCCGTCGGACCGCCCACGAGCAACTATTGGGAGAGAATGCGAAGACAGCTAAGAAAAAAAACACTACTAAAAACGAAAAGAGGAAAGGATCGAGACAAAGAATATAAAAAAATGTATGTATATATTGTATTGTAGTGTATTGTGTGGGAGGGGATTGTTGGCGAAGGTCGTCACCGAAGGGAAAGAAGAAAATGCCCCACGCTTGGGGCTGCATAATGAATTGAATTTCTAAAATTCTTCAACCCAGTCGACATTGCGTGCGTTCCGCCATTTTTTCCGGTGCTATTAGATTGGCGCTGTCGCGCCGGAGGAGGCTTTTGTTTCAGCCACATGCACCTACGACCAATGCCGGGTCTACACTAGTAACTTAAGTGACTACTTAAGTTGGCTCTGTACTTAAGTTGGTAATGTAGGTGTCACCAGCTTCATTTAAGTACACCTCCACTTAAGTCATCTTTGAACCCAACTTAAATTGCGTTGGCAACTGTTTCCGCACGGTTGAAGCTCTTCAAGTGTTGTAAATGGCACATAATACCCATATCTCTCCTGTATCATCCCGTTGATTATGTTCTAAGTTGTGCTGTATTCTATGATGTGGCTATTGAGCGTTCTATTTCGTTAGTTAATTTCTAGTGTTGGGGTTATTAATTCGACGAATTTATTTTGTGGTGTTTCTCATCTTATTGTTGGTTTTATTTCCGTGAAAACTAATTGCTATGCCTGTTGCTCACGGTGAAACTCGATTTATAAAACTTAGAAACGTTTTAAGGAATTTTAAGACTGACAATGAGACGACGGCAGAGGATCCGGTAAAACAGTTTATTTTCCATGGTGTCATAATCGAAAATAACTTAAACGAATGCACTCAGTAACATCCCACACACTTATTGAAACTATTGCATAGGGCTTTAATTTTAGTCCTAGGGATGCCGAGGGAGATAAGATGTGGCGATTTCATTGGACGTGGGAGGAATTAATGGTTGAAATTTAACATCAATGGTTTTAATAAAGCAGTGGAATTTGACTAGCAATAAGTGTTTTTGTTTACGTTATGAATATGTCATTCCACGAAGTCACGCTTAGTAATTCTAAATTCCTCTGGCTCCATCACCTCTCGCCATATAGCGTTCCCTCAGGAACTGAAATCGGTCTTTCCTTTTAACCTTCTAAATCCAAAATGGTTAATTCACGGAGTTTGGAAGTTTATTTCAAATAATAGTCGCTTTGGACCAAGGAATCACTTGGAATCACTAATTGCTCTCCTAGACCTTCATCTGTCAACATAACTGTCTCCCGATATAGACAATCACGGTGCTGAAGTCGACTTAAAGCTCAAGTGTAGCTACCGCACCACATTTAAGATTATATTTAAGTGAAGTCACTTAAGTTAAGTCTGTAGTGTAGACAAGGCACAAGGGGACTACAATTTCCGGAGAGATATCCTGGAACGGCATATCGAATGACAAACAAAAATATCGTTCTGCCCACTAACTTTATTTAACAGCTCACAGCACGTGTTTCGATTGTTTTGCAATCATCACCAAGTACCTATATCTTTGTTAATCATTCGATACAGGGCTACCGACCAAGGGCGCAGCTAGGAATTAAGGCTGGGGGGTGAGGGGGGGTTAAGATGCGACTAATACCGGTGTGTGTGGGGGTTAAGCGGTACCCACCAGGATAAGCGGTAGGTGCGAGTTTAGTAAATGGCGGAATTTAAAGATAAATGGTTCAAAATGGTGAGTTTTACGGCTTTCTGAGGAATATTCTATTAGTAATATCAATACAATTAAGTAAAATGGATTAAACTTAAAAATTTCTCATCCCCCAAAGCCCCCCCTCGCTGCGCCACTGCTGCCGACTAATAAAATATTGGGGGGGCCCATACTGGTGTCTTGCCCCGGGAAATTTTATAAGTAGTGAGTTTTAAATTTTTTAAAGCATTTTAGAAGTCATAGGGTCAACATTAGAATCCTAAAAACTGGTCTCTCGATAACTCAACACCCCGGGGAAAATCGACAAGCCTGACACTTCTTTTCCTCCCCAACATAACGAATTTTTGAGGGGGCTCGGGCATGGAGTCGGTGGCACTGATTCGATATGCTGTTTCACGATATCTCCCCTGAAAAAAATGACCTCTACATGCAGTCCTCAACGACACGAGAGGTGAATCTTGCAAAGCCATTTAAATGCGAGCAGGGTAAAATTTATTTTTGTATGACCTGAAAATTTCAAGATGACAATGTACGTTGTGAACTAGTTACACATCATCATAAAAATAAATAAATACTTCTTTAAAAAAACACGCTTTTATTTCGCTTGGAACAAGTATTAAAAAAATATTTCAAAAAATGGACTAAAAAGTAAAAAATAAATTTTTGTATGAATAGTTCAAAGAACCTGGGTAATCCATAATATTTTCACTAATAAATTTTTGAAATGATAATTCAAAGAACCTGGGGAATCTATAATGTTTTCACTAAAAATAAAAGCGTGGGGGTGGAGTAATATGTTATGGTGAGGCCCCCACGCTTTTATTTTTATTGAAAACATTATAGATTCCCCAGGTTCTTTGAATTATCATTTAAAAATTTATTAGTGAAAATATTATGGATTACCCAGGTTCTTTGAACTATTCGTACAAAAATTTATTTTTTACTTTTTAGTCCATTTTTTGAAATATTTTTTTATTACTTGTTCCAAGCGAAATAAAAGCGTGTTTTTTCATAAGTTTTTTTTAAAGAAGTATTTATTTTCTACTTTTTAGTCTTCTATCTTGCAATCGTATACTTGACCACTTTCATAAGTTTTGTTTAACTGTAAAAGCCCACCTCGTTAGTTACTGATTTATCAGTTAACAGGTCCACCAGCGAGAAGGTGAGGTTTGGCACGTGATGTGAGAGGCTTTGAGCAGCAATGCTGCTTATATGACGCAGACCTTTTAGAATTTTTTTTTGTTGAAAAAATCCGCCATGTTGAAAATTCCATACTTAAAATTAATATGTTTATAATGATCAAAATACACACCTCAGATGTTCGAAAGTGGTAAAATATAGTATTGTCACCGGGAATACGACTTCCTGTAAAGTTTCAGATCGATTGGTAGTCGGAAAGTGGTCGAATTTTCGATTGCAAGATTTGAACTAAACATACAAACAGACAGAGTGAGTTAAATAAAAGCGTGTAAAAATAGAGGGAGCCCAATTCTGTCCAGTAGAAGGCGTCGTTTATGTCGCACTTTACGGAGCATTTTAATCGATTATCAAAAATGTTGCAGCGCAAAGATGTGACCAGAGTGATCGTTTATTCTAAATATTTGGAATAGAGTATTTGTATATACAAGGAATAACGTAAAAAAGTTAAGAATTTCGTAGATTATAGTACCGGGAATAAAACTTTCAGTTAAACAGCTTATTTCCCCGTGAAATAAAGATCGGTTGGCCTCCAGCGACACTAGCGGCGACTTTTGCAAGTCCATATATATGATAGTTGGGTAAAGTTTTGCTATGTGTGACCATAAAATTTCTATATGACAACGTTAGTTACAAACCAGTTCCACGTCACCAAAAAAAAATAAAAAAAATTTACCGGTCGATACTGAGTGATACGCTCTCTTAAGTTACCGTAATTTTTATACTTGTAATCTAGTCCTCGAGAAAGTTCGTCATGTAGCATTCACAGATGGGAGAATCTTTTTTCAATTGGACCACAAGTCAGTGCGCAGTGGACTTCCCAGCATCCCCTATTTCCCCCTCACCCTGTGACGTAATTGCTCAATTACCAAGCCATCGCATTCCTCGCGAATACCCCTCCGTTCTCTTTACGGGCCTTTTGACGGGGCTATTGAGCCCCCCTAGGGGGTAAAACGGGCAAGGAGGGACGGGAAGGCTTAAAAACCAACGCATATAATATATATAAGCGCATCCCTTTTTCAAAACCGGAATCTGTCCAATCAGCGGAGGCCGTGCGAAGAGAAGAAGAGACCATCACCCCGCTGCAGAACTTATGTTCGTTCTAGCCGAGCGGTGCATGCAGCATCCCTTCCACGACTGTTGATCGTATTTCTCGGAAATGCAAGAAAAGCGGCCGGCCGAACAGAGAGCTCCCCCCTTCCCCTCCCCTCGCTTGCAATTCTTTCTCCTCTGTTTCGAAACTCCGCTCCTTCTCTCTCTGCCGTCTCCTCGGTGAAGGACCCTACCTCATCCTCCTTCGTAACGGATTGTTAAATTTGCGGGAAAATAAACAAATGAGGAGGAATCCATGTAAAAAATGTTTGCACCTGGCGTCCAGACGGTCCAATCGGCGATCAGTCGCTCTGATTGTGAGTCGCATCACTCCCGTACGACTGGTCTATTTTTCTTGACGCATTGCTGTCATAATACGTTTTCTGCCGCTCAAGATAGGCTTACATGAAATCTTTTTAAGATAAAGGCCCTAGCACCGATATGAAACGGAAACTAGTATCATACATGAATTAGTTCTTTCCCGGAGAACTAATATGATGAAATCTTCTCCGGTTTCCGATCGCGTCAGGGCTTCTAACAACTCAACACTAGTGTCCTTATAAAACTTTCTGAACCATTTTGACTTATACTAAATGGATACCATGCGAGTTTATTAATGTACCGTTCACAAAACGTTTGCGTTTTGGCTGGGGGAAAAATCACAAAAACAAGATGTTAAAAAAACACCCAATGTTGAATATTTTTTGTCTTTGTTGACTAGTAACTGCTTGTTTGATTTTTAAATTTATTTTATCAAAGTATTCTACCATTTAAGATAGGTTTATATGGGGCACTTTGTAGTTTACACCGGCCTTCCTACTCTCGAACGTACCTAATCTTCCCACTTCAATTCTCAAGGCCTCCCATACCTAATTCAATCTGCCTATGACTTTTTTCTTTTCCTTTAGCCGGTTTCCGAGAATTCTTCCAGCGTGCATGATTTTTAACAACACCTTCTCGTTCCATCCAAATTATCTATCTCCTCCGCACCTCCACTAGAGGTTTCGTCTCCTTGCCTACCATATGTGGCACTTCTCCGTCCGCTACACCTTCTGCATTCTCCACCATTACCACGTCTCAAACGCTTCTCCCTCCAGTCTTCTCTCATCCTTCTTCCTAAGTATCCACGTTTAACACCGTAAAGCGCTACACTCCAGTTATGATTCTTCACTGACCTTTCTCTTCCACACTTAGATAGCGATGCTTTCATCAGCTCTTTCCAATGCACGAACGCCTCTTTTGCTAACATATTTATCCTCCGATGTCCTTAATGCTGTGCCCCTTTTCCTCTGGTTTGCCGCCCTAATAGTTCAACTATATTAATATCACTCACTAAGTCATTAAACCCGAAAGTTGGCTTGGTTATGTGAGGGTAGAGCTCACCACGGAATAGGCCACAGGCGTGTTAACTACACATACTCACGGTAGGGGGCCAAGCCCCTTCCTCTGGGTTACTTCGCACTTCCAGGAATTTCGTTTGAGGAAACCCGGAATCCCTCGATCGACACAAGGGCGTATCCAGGATCAAAACTAGGGGAGGGGGGGGGGGCAAACCATGTTCTAAGGGGGGGGGGGGGGGCAAACCTTGGGATTATGAGATTATTTCCTTGAAAAAAATGTTTATTTTAGTTACATATATTAT
Source organism: Ischnura elegans (assembly GCF_921293095.1). Taxonomy (NCBI): domain Eukaryota; kingdom Metazoa; phylum Arthropoda; class Insecta; order Odonata; family Coenagrionidae; genus Ischnura; species Ischnura elegans. Next base: position 107,112,836 of record NC_060251.1, read on the forward strand.
AATAATATATATCATTTTTCCTGGTTTTAAAGAAAATTTGTTGAATACTTTCGTTTCAATTCAGTACTGATTTTGCTTAAACACTTTTGCGATTTTTGCTTCAAGGGGGGAGGGCAGTTGCCCCCCTGCCCCTTGCTGGGTACGCCCATGGATCGGCAGCCAAAAGATTTACCCACAAGACAAACACGCTCTTCTTTATAGTAGGATGTCATTTGAATAACAACCAATGGATGCCCCTGTAGTGACTTCACAGGATGTCTTTTAAATGGCATCCAATAGACATCCAAAGGATGTCCATAAGAGACGTCTGGATGTCAAATGGACGTCCATTGGACACCTTGCAGTGGCTGGGAACGCCATAAACCTATGAGTTAGTGAGTGTATTAATATGTCCTTCAATAAAATACAATGTCCATGTTTAATATGAGGACAGTTAATTACAAGTTAGATCTCCAACGTCTTGCAGCAATGTAATCCGCACAACGATCCGAAGATTTTTATGACGCAGCTCTCTCATCCGCTCTCCTGTCAGCTTAAGTTTTCATACTTGCGTATTTCTACTCTTTAAAACCTTAAATGTCCTGTTTTATTAAACTCATTCGGTCCCTTCATTTACTTTTCCTCCATTCTTTTCTCCTTTATCTTCACCATTCATCTACAGCACCATATTCCAAATGCTTCCTTAACTTTGTTCCCTTTGCTTTATTCCTTGACTTTGCTGCTGCTTTCAAAATCCACATTTCGCTGCCGTGAAGAAGCATATTCCATAAGGTATTCCACGCCTATATTCCATATTACTTCCACGCCTGCATTTTCGCTTGCAAGTAAATTCTTCTTTACATAGAGTGCCCACATTGCCTGTACTATTCAACTGGCTCTTTCTTGCTTCGTGAATCAATGGTAACTTAGCTTCTCAGATTGCAGAGCTCTTTCACCTCTTCAATCTCACGGTTTTCCAGTTTAATGGTGGTCCTTATCTCCTTTTTTGCTGCACACAAATATCTTTGTTTTCTTTTTACTTATTTTCAACTGAAATCTGGTCACTGTCCTTCCAAGATGTATAAGTTTCTTCTTCAAATCCCGCCCTGTCTTCGCTGCGACTGCAATGCATCCACAAATTCTAAAATACTAACTCTTTTCCCGTGGCTTCCAACTCTTGAAGCTTTATCTTTGATTACATTGATGGCATTCTCCATATGAATAAAAAATATCGGGGGATAGTGCACACTCTTACCTCCCTCCTTCCTTTACTTTTGCTTCTTATCAGTTGGGCCCAGATTTTATTACAGCCACTTGGTTATCCAAAATAACATTATTTTGTACATTTTTTATCTCCTTTTAAGAAAGTTCCGACTCAGTTTTACTAGGCATATTGTCAGCGAAAATATTATTAAATATGTTTTTCGATAATTTTGATCGGATTTTCACTTCATTTTCACATTTCATTATCCTTGATATGCTTTTTGATTGTTTTGTACGTATTATATGTTGCTTAAAATTAAATATAAATAGTTCTATTTGAAATACAGGGTCATTTAAGTTATTCTCCCAAAGAATTCTTGTTAGCACTGCATTGATGAAATGAAATCGGTGACTAAATTGTTTTTACTTTTATCCTACGATATCGCATATTAAATACATATGCAAAGTTTCACCAATATCTGTGCACTTTCTAATAATTGTTCCAGCCGCATTAAAACAATTATATTACGCTTTGAGAAGGTTCATTACCTTGACTATGTACACCGAGCATGCTTATATAAATATATCTCAGTAAAATGCTAGTGTTAGCAGCACACAAATTTGAAAAACGCGACTCCAATGTGCGTACATGTTGCATGAAAATGCGGCCTAGAAATATTGACAAGCCCAAATTCTTAGGATTCTTACAGAAACACATGTGACGAGCATCATTTTTCCATCAATATCTTATTGTTTGGTCGATAAATTTTCGTGCCATACAGAAATATGTCACTTCCAGGTTCCATGTATTCTAAAGAATTCGGCCATTCGGGTTTTCACGAAACATTTCCTTATCATTTATACTAACAGTTCTTATATTGCTGTCCAATAATCTCCAGCTTAAACTACACGGACAAGTACGTAAGAATACGAAGAAAGCCAAAAAATCGAAAATAGTGTTACCAGATTGACGTGAAGTTGAGTAGCTTTCAGTGTTTCTTGTCACCAATGGGAGAGAGGAGACTTGACCTTTTTGACCTTCCTCTTCCCGTAAACTCATGACTTTCCGTAATCAAAAACCACTTAAGTGAGCAAAAAAAAATAGTTTACTTCTCTTTATTGTATATTTTTATGTAAATAGGGAGCATATATTCCCTCCTATGTCTCTTCTAAATGTAATATTACGTTGCAGCATGGGTATAGAATCTGTTTTTTCAGACTTCAATTACGCTTTCTCGGAAAAAAATTATTTTTTTCACGGGTTTAGAGAAAGAAAACTGCACGCTAAGTATTCGTTTACATGCGCATACACAATCATTTTTTTATAAAAATCAATATCAGAGGAATATGAGAAATCAAGGAAATAATAACTCTCATGTTCACCAGTGGCATCACGCTGTATTCGAAACTTTTCCTTTCCATGCCTCTTCCATGTTTTCCAAGTCAAGGTTAACGTATTCTCATGTTCTTAAAAATTATTTTTACATTAATCATTCAAATAAATATTTAAGATTTAACCAATGCCCTATAAACCTATGACTCTCCTAAATGTAATTTTTCCAAAATTTTGGGATTGGCATTAGTATTTCTGGTTGTCAAAAAGTATGTCATTGCAAGTTGTATATTTTCAGTTATTTCATAATTTTTGTTAATTAATTAGTATTTCATTATTATCATTGAAACCTCGGGTTGTGCCGAACTATGTAGAGCAGATTACCTCGCTTTTCATGTCGAAGAGCATCTAAAATGTTTTTCGTATTTTCCAGATCAGTCGGAACCTTGTTTTATGCCTCTGGAACTGAAGCATGAGCACCAATTTTTATACGATTAGTTCGCACAAGTTATGATCAGGAGAATCAAAGCCGCTGTTGTGCTCTGCGTCCAAAATGGGGGAAAAATAAACATTTCAATCTAGAGAGATCTAGTGCGCATGAAGGTACATCAATGGTGACATATTCATGCAGGCTTCAGTCAAGTCTGTCGCAATGGGAGGAGATATGCAGGGATACGTTCGCTGAATTACACGGTTATAGGATGTCACGTAATGGACTCCTGTTTACCTTTAGTCCATAATGGGCCGTCGTGAAAGATATATGGCCCTTTATGATACGATACGATTCCGACACTCAGCCCGGCGAACATATGGTGATTATGCTGCCGTCCCATGGTCATGAAGGTCGAACTCATGCATAAAATTAGCCGCAATGCAGCGACGAGTGCTCATTGTGCCGGCCAAGTGATTTCCTACATCATTAGTGGCAGCTGGAGGGTGATTAAGACCATGCTGACACAGAAGATCAATTGTTTTCAGTTGATTCAATGTTGCGTGATAAGAGCGAGACACGGAGTACCAATTTCCGATTAAGCCAGATAAAAAAATTGTAAACACTCGAAATAAAGAATTTAGCAATGTTTACTGGATAAGCAAGCAATCGGTCAACTGGTTTAAAATCATTCTATTCGAAGAATTACGGCGAATTCGTTTCCAGGATAAAAAAAACTAGATATTTTTCGCAATCTGCAAATTTGGGGAGACAATTACTGTCAGCAGTGAAATGTTAAAGAAAAAATTATACCGCATCTACTAAGATACTAAAAATTGTATCTTCCTATCTTCAAGGAATGTTTTGACAAAAAATAAAAGGATGCGATGTAAGTATGTTATTAAATATACTACTAAATTAACACTCGAGTCATGGTTGAGGAAAATCCACAAGCAAGCGACAAGAAAACAATTTTGAATTAATATTAGGTCATCGCAGATGCCATCCTCGGGGATTCCTACATTTAACTTTTATTACAGCAATTTGACTTAGCTTAAGCTATTTTAGTACTTAAAACTACTCTCAGCATTTACTTATGAGGACCTGAGCCCAGGTAGCAACCATGCAAAAGTCGAAAAAACTCGGAAATTGTAGTTCCAACATGGGAAAACGCAGAGAGCAAGAGTGGGAATTGCAGCTTTGCATTCAAACTTCTCTCGTCGCATGAGTAGCGCTCTACAAACCCATCTTACACAAGTTTTATCATTGCTGTAAAAATTATTTCACGAACAGACAATGCTTCACTTTCAGCAATTTAAGAGAAAGCCTAAGTTATCGGGATGGAATGGAAAGTTTTTAACAGAAAAATCTCACGCAAATAATCAAATCACTCGTTTTCCAACAGAAATCCTTTCCTTTCCATCAATTAAAATGGAGACCGGTAAAGCTTGAAATGATGGCCCTTTAATTATTTTTAAATATTAAATGAAAATTAAATTCAATAAAAATTATATTAATTGCTCCACTCGCAATTACAAAATTAAGCCACAAAATAAAGAAATTACCAATATTCGATATTCACCATATAATTTCTTCCTCAGTTTCCACGTTATTTATTTTTTGACATTTACAACCTTAAAATAAAACTGTGCAGAGAAGAAATTAAATTCATTGCAAAAATAAAATAATATATTATAACTCCACGTGCACCCCATATTTAAGGGCATTGATTTCTATGCCTACCCTTCTTTCTAAGAGTAAATAGTCGTCTCATCTCCAATTCTTTTCGTCCTATAGTTATATGTATGCCCTGTGGAAATTTGAAAATCAATAAATACACAATAAGCTGGTTTTAAATACAAAATTATACATACCACGTGTATTTCCATCAACAAAATGAATACGATATTATCGTAAATCACTCACATTCGCTTTCTGTGTATAGGTTTCTTTCTCCTAAAGGACGTTATTATATTTTGCTAGCATGAGCAATTCATCATTAAATGCATGCAATGGGCAAATAATACAATAAGTAAAGGCATTATAAGGGTTAAAATGTACTGACTTATGAGATGTTTTACAAGTAACCCTGAATGTCTATGTTTTGCAGCGAACTTCCTTCGCTCTCATATTTTCTTGCGTGTGGTTTTAAAATTTATTTATCTATTTTTATTTTGCATGATAACTACCTCAGAGTTCAGGGGTGAGCATTAAATATATGAAAATGTTAACAAAATTTTATTCCACAATTCGACTTACAAGGGGAATACACGACCTTCGCATCGCCGATTGAGCTCAAATTTTGCGATTCGGTAGTTTATGGGTACAAATGTAATATGCCGAAGCGAGACGACGCACTTCTCGTAAAATTCCGAGAAAAAAGCAATTAAAAATCGTAAAAAATGAAGGTACGCTATATAAACTGTTTTGAACGCCAATGTTTAACAAGTAGGCGACAGCCCAATGGATACGTTGTCCGACTGTGGAGGTGAATGTAGCGAGATCGATGCTCCCTCGGGGAATTTTTTTTGTGTTAATTTTTAAGAATTTTATTGTTTAAATTTTTAAAGTTCGTTTTCTTATCTTCGTTACTACTATGGAATACATTTTTAAAAGAGTTCTTTTTTTAATATTTAAATCAGGCATGGATCAGCTTGGGATTAGGAACGGAGGATGAAGGGTGGATAGAAACCCGGCGTCGGCATTAGCCTGCTCTTAACGAAAGACGCCATGGGGACCACGGCTTAACGTCCCATCCGACGGACGGTGTACTGCACAACTAGTGTAATCCACATTACACGCAGGGATTGAATTTAGGAATGCCCCTTAATTCTTTACCGAGATTTGGATGTGGAAGGCCAGTACACTGCCTCACCACTCCAGTTAATCCTTTATTTGAAATTTTCAGGATGGAACTCATCATAAAGACATGCAAAGCAAAGTGATTTGCGGCACCACGAACAAGCAGAAAAGGCGTTTTTTCCACAACCGCTACGACTGTCCATAATTTTTGAAGGAAAACACACGTCATTTACATTTACGAAAAATTGTCTCGTGCCAGCGAGCTTCGAAGCAAACCATGCATATTTTAACATGTTTTGGAAAATCGGAGCACTTAATTGGTTATTGCGTCTTCTCTTGACGCAATATCCCGATTTTCCTCCAATAGAATCGAGGAATTCTGTAAATGTTTTATAAATATTTCCACCTGCCTGAAAAATATACGTCGCATAGCTGGCATAATGGGGTACATTTTGGAGGTATCACTTTCAGAGTGCACGATCCCTCTCCCTTGTCATCCGCAAAAATGTCATCGTAAATTGCGGGGTTCGTCTGCCCTCCCCACGAATCTATTAAAAGTAGAAACTTCCCTCCGTTGACATGTGGTTTCATCACATTTTCTAAAAAGGTCTCATAAATATTTGTCGTCAGTTTTCCCGATTTTGAGCACGTTACAAACACATTTTTAAATCTTTCGGTCAAATGATCGACATTTCTTTTCATTATTCGTCCAAATTTTCCACCAGGTTCTTGAAGGCACAAAAACACCTTGGGTAATAGCTTTCCTGATAGAGTCATGCCATACTGGGCTGTGTACGTGTGTTTTCCTTCAAAAATTATGGACAGTCGTTGCGGTTGTGGAAAAAACGCCTTTTCTGCTTGTTCGTGGTGCCGCAAATCACTTTGCTTTGCATGTCTTTATGATGAGTTCCATCCTGAAAATTTCAAATAAAGGATTAACTGGAGTGATGAGGCAGTGTACTGGCCTTCCACATCCAAATCTCGGTAAAGAATTAAGGGGCATTCCTAAATTCAATCCCTGCGTGTAATGTGGATTACACTGGTTGTGCAGTACACCGTCCGTCGGATGGGACGTTAAGCCGTGATCCCCTTGGCGCCTTTCGTTAAGAGCACGCTAATGCCGACGCCGGGTTTCTATCCACCCTTCATCCTCAGTTCCTAATCCCAAGCTGATCCATTCCTGATTTAAATATTAAAAAAAAACTCTTATAAAAATATATTCCATAGTAGTAACGAAGATAAGAAAACGAACTTTAAAAATTTAAACAATAAAACTCTTAAAAATTAACACAAAAAAAAGTTCCCAGAGCGAGCATCGATCTCGGTACCTTCAACCCCACAGTCGGACACCGTATCCACTGGGCTGGCGGCTACTTTTTAAACATTGGCGTTCAAAACAGTTTATATAGAGTACCTTCATTTTTTACGATTTTTAATTGCTTTTTTCTCGGAATTTTACGAGAAGTGCGTCGTCTCGCTTCGGCATATTACATTTGTACTCATAAACTACCGAATCGCAAAATTTGAGCTCGATCGGTGATGCGAAGGTCGTCCCCTTGTTAGAGATATTTGAATTCGTAAATTAAAAGTAAAATAAAATACATAGAGCTAGAGTTTATTTCAGGTTTATTCTTGTGGAATTGTTACATATTAGTGAATCAAAAGCCGCCTGCAATTTTCCATAAATGCCTTAATATTACTTCACCACCGGCTTCAACACATTTTGTATTATATTCAAATGAATAATACAATATTAACACCCGAAGAACACACAAACGTACTGAAACAGATCGTGGAGTAAAGTTAAAGTATTTCTGGAAAATTACGAGCGGCTTTCAATTTACTAAAATGTTATAATTCCTCTACATTAAATATGAAAAAAATTCTGCATATTTTGTTTGCTTTACTCGTTCAGTTTAATTTGCTACAATCCGAGGTTTGGTCGCTGAGGGTATCGGTGAGTAACGTGACGTGACGAAATGAGGATGCCCTCAAGGATTGGCCGTTTCACTCGGAAAATCCGTGGGGTAGGTAGGTGAGTGAAGTTTAATGGCAGCACATGCAAGTTTGAGGTCAGCGGCCAAAGGGTAGAGCGGAGCGGAGGAGCGTTCGTGATCGTGGTCAGTCACGTCCTATCCCACGGTGCTTTCGCTCAAAAAACCCATCCGACGCCTAGCGGTTGTCTCCGAGGACATTATCCTCAGAGATTTGTGGCCTCGCCGGGCACCTGTTCGACACACTCCCGATAAGATCGAGTGCCGATGCTTGCGAGTCCCCGGAGACGGAACCATGTCATTGTAACGGGGGTAAATTCGGTGGCTGGATAATTACGCTCATGGAATTTGAATATTCCAGTCTCTCACGGACTCAATAGATATCTACGTTACAAATACACGCGCGCCCCATGTTTACGGGCTTAGAATGAAGACATTCAACTTTATTTCAAACTATCTATGGCATGATTAATACCTTTTTTTAAATTTTAATTTGCTCGACCTGTTTCATTGCTTTCATATCTCTTTTGTCTCTTGATCAAGCAGTTCTTAATAATGATGTGAAAACATTGAAACCAATTGAGCAAATTAATAATTTGAAAAATTACTACAGCTGTTTCTGTTATTACTATCGATGAAGTTAGACAAATTGAAGAAGTTACGCAATCAATCTAATCTTTGGTAGTCGAAACTCAATTCTTTGCGTCCTATAATTTTATTTATGCACTTGGTAAGCATTAAAATCAATTAATACAATCTCAACTGAGATCCTGCATTTCCAGTAACAAAATGAATACGATATTATCGTGTATTAATCACATTCTCTTTCCGTACTCAGGTTTTTTCCTCCCAACAGATGTTCTCATATTATGATACGTGCAATTTATGATTAAATATAGGCAATGGGTTTATAATACCTACGATTAATAAATGAATTGTAAGGGTTAAGATAATCAAACTTATGAGATGTTTTACAAATAAACCTGCGCCTAAATAGGACTTACATCTTCCTCTCGAGCGAGGCAGATTACTCCCGTAAAGCTTATAATTTTATATTGAAATTATAGTTGAGTGAATAATTTAAGGTTAAGAGGTCGAATTTCAACATACAGGTACATGATGGTGAGGTTCTAATTCAGGAGCGAGGTGGCTTCCCAGGGGCTCTTGCGGCGACGTGCCCAAAAGGCAATTTCCTCCTTTAAAAAAGTGAGAGAAAACTTTTTCCTGAGCATTTTTTAAACAATTCAAACTAAACAGTTCAATTGAAGAATTAAATTAGCAGTATTTGATTTAACTTTAGCTGTCTACTCTATGTGCCCTTAAATTTTCAAGTTGATAGCGTAAATTTTAAGCGAGTAATTTGTCACTGAATCCTCGTCATATTTGTTAAAAAAAACAAATTTTAGCCTTGTGCAGGATTTTGCAGAGTGATGAAGATTTAGCAGAGACGTTTATGGGATGTGCACCGCGTATGCTCATCTTTGTAGACAACATATCGCTAGAATTGCAGCTGCATTCTTCAGGTCGATGAAGTGTAGAGTGGTGTTATAGAACGTCTTTTATACACATCCGCCATGGTCTTCAAGTGTCTTCTCATTCCGTCATCCGCAAGTGTCTTCTCATTGGCCCACGTAAGGGGCAGGAAACCTGGCAGGAAGATCTGAGGCGAATACCGCTTCTCAGCATCTTCAAGTGCGGGCCGAAAACTTTTGGCATTCGTCTTCCTTCCGTATGTTGCGGGAAAGATCGCTGGTGTTCTATCAAAACATGTAATTATACTCGTAAATAGCGACGAGATTTAATTGTGCAACAAAGACCGCCAGCCTCCAAAGCAAAGGATAAAGTTCCCGGAGGACACCTGTGAGGGTATAACAAGTTGACTGCTGCTGCGGCAGTGTATACAACGGGGAAAAACATGCAAAGCCCTAAAGCTAACGATCCAAGAACATCATAGACCCGCAATAAATTAATAAATGTGCCTCTCAGCCATAAGAAAGCAAACCTGGAGTGGGCCCGCTCACAATGTTGACTACGATAACGCAACAGTAATTGGCAAGGAGAAGAGATACTATCCTTACCATTTCATTCACCCATCCATATCCATTAGGGAAACGATAGAGATTATGAAATCCACGAAAACCTTCAATAAGAAAGATTGACAGTTATATAACTCATGTAAAAGAATGTTCAAACCGACTGGGAAGAAAAAGAAAAATGGAAAATGCCAGGAAAGTAGGAACAATGAGAATTCTCCTGCCTCCTATGTGGACCAATGAGAAGACGCTTGCCCCCGAAGGATATGCATAAAAGACGGTCGATGGCTGAAGAGCTGGAGAAAATATTTTTTTTATTATTATTTAAAAATATATTTTATTTCATAGCTTAAAAAATTAGTTAACTTATTTCACAAATTAAATTACAACGGAAAAAATTGTAGGTATTCTCATAAGAACAAAAAATTTGTTCGCGTATGTATTTTTGTGGCAAATGGGTTTCCCGTGAAATCAGAATAAGTAATAATACTAGCTATGTAACTAATTTTTTGCATTATTAACAATAGCTTACTTATTCCTGCATGAAAATATTACACATATTTTCTTCCATTCAAGTGACCAAGAATCCAATAAATATTATTTGGCACTAGCACTTTTCCAATGGTTCGCGTAAATTGACGGTACGGTAGCATTCTTGTGTTGATGTGTCTGGGATTAGTTGGGCCACAAATCTTATGCATTTAGACCTCACACGAAGTACTTCACTTTGATTTCCGATGAACTGGGCCTCTAGTTGTATAATGTATGCCGAGTCCTTCACGAAACGGTATAGAATAAATCGGCCCACTCAGCGAAGTAATTTTTTTTGCATAATTTCCCGGTGTATGCCTGGAACATTCCTGATAAGTCCGACCTTTAAAAACCGACAAAAAAAAAATGAATAACTATTCCGAAGCATTCCAGGGAAAGGGATTGCGAATGAAAAAAAAACAACAAAAACAGGAGCATCAAGAACGACCCCCCACAATAACGGATAATTCATAAAGACGAGAACCACCCGTGGCGAAAAAGGAACAAAAGACTGTGAAGACAAGAAGGGGAGGTAAAAAAAAAAGAATTAAAAATAAATATATTTACGTGGTTTATAAACCCATCGAGCATCTCGAACAGGAGGAAGAGAAAACCGTTTCGGGAAACAGGAGCAAACAAAATGCCCCGCGAATAAATCTCCCGGAAAACGTGGGGCGGAATCGGTGGGCCCCTTTGAAGAATTTGATAGGATAAGAGGGGGAGGGGAGAAGGGGAAAGGCTGAGCCGATTGGGGGGGGGGGGGGTAACACCGGGAGGGGAGGATGGGGGGAGGGGGGAAGGATACTCTTTTCCTGGAAACAATAAGAGTTCCGAATTCTTTCACCGGGAATGCTCTTCGCATTATGATCGCTAAATGCCACCCCTTGAGGGACTCTCAACCCCAATCTTCTACCCCCTACTCATTCCTCCACTACCTCCCCCCAACACCCCCAACCCTCACCCCCTTTCCCTTCCAAAACTTCCCTGCACATTTTCGAAGAATTCGGCTTGTTGAATAGAAAATAGAAGAAAGGGGGTCAACGATTGGTGGGAAGGCTCTCAGAGGTCATATTTAGTGCATACGTTATGAATTTTAAATACAGGGTTATCATAAAATAATGGCAAGATTTTGAACATGTTTTAAATGAAAACAATTACATACAGTATATGTTTCCTAACTTTCAAATTTTTCGTGTCAAACAGTATTCTTTCCGATTTAATAAATCTCAATACGTGCGCCCTTAGTCGCTCGACAAGAGAGAAACCTGGCGTAGACATTAGCCTGCTCCTAGGCGCCAAGAGGACCACGGCTTGACGTCCCATCCGACGGGCGGAGTACTGCACTTGAAATGCCCACCTCATGGCACTCGAGCAGGGATCGGTCAGCCTCTGAAAAATCTCTGCCACCCTATCCATATTACCTTTCTATGAATTACTGAAACAACACCATTATTTAATGGAAACCCTTTCAAGTTTAAGTCTTATTTTAAATCTAGTAATTTATATACCAGAAGAATTCTCTTGGCTTACAGCTGGCTCCTCATTCTCTCGCAGGACACGTTAGTTTTCCTGCAGTAGGTTTTCGTACGCTTCTAGTTATTAATAACCGGTTTATTTTGAATCAATTATTTTATTTGCAAGCGAATTTTTTTATTGGAATGCATCGCATTTAGAAAACGCTCGACTTCTCTCGTTACTTTTTCGAAGTTTTTTATGCCCCTCATATTGGGCGGACGTTTTCCTGCAATGTTTTTTTTTTCGTTTACGGAGATATACCCACCAACCTGCCTGGTTTTTCTCCAAAAAAGTAAATCTTTTTGCATATAAAAGCAATTTTGATGCAATATTCGATTGCAATTGCAAACCCAAATTAAGATCCGTTTTTTTTAAGTTATAAGTTATAGCTACATAATGTAATAATATAGTTATATAATGATAAAAATTCACAAAAAACTGTGTTTAATTGTATTATCATTATTTATTGCGAATATTTGAACTTAAATATAATTAATTCTTAGATTGACGATGAAATAGCTGGAAGAAGAGACTGTAATATCACCACCTCACCCGAATATAGAAATAACTACTGTTACAACAATGACATGTTTACGAAATTATCCCCGCAACTTATAACTCCACATCTATTCCATGAAAATGCATTTCTTGAAAATGAATGTGTGCCCTACGCATCTTTTCAAACAGTTATTATATTGTAATTCCCCACGCCCAGCCTGAAGTCTTTAATTAATATTGCAAAAATTTCAAACCCCATAATTAGTTAAAGACATTTCGTAAGCTGGTATTCATTTTTGTTTGAATTCCATCGAATGAATGCGCGGAATATCTGCCCTATCGTCTTGAAAATTAACGGATTTATAACGAAGTAAGGAGAAAGATTGATCAGATAGAAGGGAGAGTAATATGAATTTTGCAGTGAAATACCAAGCGCTAAAATGCAAGGAATAGAGTCCCAATATTTTCTCAAACAGATTCAATCTGGCGAGATATTATGGGAATAAAAAATATGATTTCTTATCCATATTTTTCTCCATGACTAAAACATATTTTAACACCAGGGCACACTTTCATACCATCACTTATGAAACTTTGATGCTTTTTAACGCGTATTTTTATCAGAAAAAAATAGTGCATTATAATATTAGTTATCTTCCGAATAAGTAGGCTATCCGAGTCACTTGAAAAAAGCCTAATGAAAAATGAGAAGATATAGATGCAAATCCATTACTGGAGACAATTTTCAAGACGAAGTAGGTCAGTATGAGTATCGTTATGGGGGGTGACAGCTGCCATAGTTGAAAACCTCAACAACGCCTCTAATCCACAATCCTTGGATTGAGGTATGCCTTTGCCGCAACGGCTCTTAAAACATTCTGTTCGGGAACATAAAAAGGAATTGAACACTTAACTGACCTCAATCATCACTAATGAAAGCCACGGTAGCACCTGCTTACTCTTATGACCACCGCTTCGGATACATTCCAGATGCTTCCGGAAATGACGAGATAAAAGAAGTCACTGAGAGAGGTTAGTGACCTCCGGTATCTTCCCCAATAGACGATGGAACTATTTTACTCATGGTTGTAATAGAATATATTCCGCATGAATGTATGCAAATGGATTGATAAACCCAAATTTTTACGGTCGCAGAGAATGTAGAAACAAATATAATGACTAATAATATCAATCAATGGCTAATTAATCATTTTAAAGCAAAGTATAAAAGAATAAAGTAAAATGAACTTCGAAAATTTTACATATTTTATAGAGCCTATATGCCAAAACAAGTTTCCCCACTAAAGCTCATTTCCTTGCCACGCTTAGAGCTATGTGGAGCACATCTTTTAGCAAAATTATTAAATTATTCTTCTCTTCAACTTTCTCCTCACATTAATACTGAAAGTACGACAGCATGGTGTGATTCTACAATTGCGTTAAGCTGGATTCAAACGCCTTCTTACTTCATATAGGCCTATTCCCCGTTCAATACCCGCTCTGTCTACGCCCTCTGCCTGACCATTTACAAGTCTTCCCTCTTCACCCATTATGTAGAGCACTTATTCCATTCTTCCCCGATCAGCTCGCCTTCCTCATTATTCACCGAACCCATATCTCGAATATAGATTTATATTACTCATGGTTGTAACAGACAATATTTAGCTCACATTTATACGAACAGATTGATAACAACAAATTTTAACGCCGGGTTAAGTGTAGCTTCTTATATAAATCTGACGACTTAAAATTATAGATCAAGCCAAACAATTTTTACATCTTAGAAGTTTAACGTATGCACGGAATCTCCTAGAATTCAACGAAACATATACCATAAAACGTATGGAGGTAAATATGATGGATAACCAAAATTTTTTAACGTCCTTTGGATTCAGTCCATTCCCTTTTATCTTTAGAGAAGATCTAATGAATCCACTCGAAATTTCATTTTAAGAATGAGTTCTATTGTGGGAAAATAAAATAAACATATAAAATTGTCTTCGAGCAAATTCAATGGAACGCATAGTCAGTGGTATGAAAACCAGGTCACCCAGAAAAAGAAACAACGATATTTAAGTATAATTTTAATCGCTTCGATGTATTTCTAGCCTTTTACGATCTATGGTATGACTTTTAGCTCCTTTCTAACTTGTGATAACTGCACAGTGGATTATATTCTATTGTTTATTTGAAGATGAAATGCATAATTCAAAGCTTTCAGGAGAGCTTGTAATACAATAGTGAACTACAAACTAGTAAATTTTAACATATTAATTATACACTAATATGAAAGAGTCGCAGTTTTTTCCAATGCTAGTGTAAGAGATAACTTAGCATATAATGTATTCTACATCAGTTATCTGCTACCTCTGATATGAGTTGTACGTCTAGAATTGTCAATAGTCACTACGTTCCTGCTTAGATAACGAATTCTGCATGAATATCAAGTACTATTGTTGTAATACCAAGCTATTATTGAAAATAACCCTACTTTGAAATATTCCAGAACATTTTGTCTCACTTCAAACCAGATTTTACTAAAAAATTATAATTTACAATGATATCACCAAAGTTTAACCCATTATGACCCAATGTTGCTTCAAAGCAACATCAAAACCGTTTAAATTTTCAGCTCTATTTAGGAAATATCTAAGCTACGTATTATTTTGTGGTGTAAATTTTGATAACGAAATATTTATCTCCCTCGATAATTATGATTGAGTGCAAAATTTTCATCTTTTCAGAAAGAAAAATCTTGAAATTTGATTTCTCCCTTAAGCAGCTCTGGGTTATAAAGGGTTAATGGGAGTAACAGTCCCAATAGATCTTATAAACAGGCTAACAAAAGCTTAGCTTTGCTAATCCTTGAAATCCTCGAAGTTAAAGCGTTTTATTCAAATGAGAGAATTAACAAAACATAATATATCCCTCGGTAAGAGTCTAAAGTTTTCTAAAGAGATTAACATCAAAATTCAAAAAATTAACTCAAAAAAATTAACATCGTAAGACATCAATCTGAGTAGGTATTTACTAGAAAGCAATAGGGACAGGATAGGAATTGAAGAAGCTTCTTATAATGAACCAAATGCCCTTATCATGAGAGGAAAAATTAAAAAATATAGCCTCTACTCGAATGGGGCACTAAATTTCTACCCATAGTCGCCATTATTTGCCAAGATAAAATGCGAAAATAAATATTATTCTATGCGAGAACTCATTACACCCTTCATGAACATATTGACGATAAATATAAAGGGAAAATTAGCAGGAATAGCCATGTGACGTTTAGTTCCTAATGATTCTAAGCAGTGGTGATATCTATCCAGAAAGCATTATTGTTATGAAATGATATAAGGTTCTAGATCGTTTTCTAATTGCAAAGTAGTTAGTGGACCATGCAAAGCCATGTATCCCTCCCCCTTGATCACGAAAAACATGCATCCTAGAGGGCCACTCTCGTAAAGGCTTCGAATGAGATCCTGAGGCCGGTCATCCAATCCTCTCGACCGCACAGCGCATCCAAAACATCCATCCAAACTCCCTTCCTCCCGCCAGCGTTTCACACGGGGCACTTTTAGAGGACGCATCGCTCAACAGGTATATTTTTATGGCATATATTACCCTTTTGCCCTCATGAATCTCGGCATATTTTAGGTGGATTTGATTCCCGTTACATTATATGCATTTTGTTTCTTGTTATATATTATTTATTATCTTGTTATTGCGCCACTGTAAATAGGCAACAGTTGCTGTATGTAGGCTTTTGAAACAAATAAATAAATCTAGGTGGTAAGAGAAGCGTGAAATGAGATGGAAGCTGGAATAAAAGTGGGAGGAATGATGATAAAATCAGTGAGGTTCGCGGATGATCAGATGTCGGTTAGCCAGTCACCGAGGGGGCTGCAAACTCTAGTGGATGCATTAGAGTTTTACAGGGTGTAAGAGATGAGGATAAATCACAAGAAGACCAAGGTAATTTGGTTTTGTAAAGCATCGCGAGCGAGGAATGAGAGACTTAAGATAAAAGTGGGTGGTGCAAAACTTGAGCAGGCAGAGCAATTCAACTATTTAGGCAGCAAGTTAAAGGAAAACGGATGCCGTAACAAGGACATCAGGAAGCGAATTGCATTAGCAAAGGAGGCGTTCATGAACAGGAAAGAGCTTCTGAGAGGAACGTTCTGCGAGACTTTAAAGAAAAGGTTAGTGAAAAGTTTGCTCTGGAGTGTAGCTCTCTACGGTGCGGAAATGTGGAATAAAAGGAAGGTGGACAAGAGAAGATTGGAGGAATTCGAAATGTGGGTATAGAGAAGAATGAAGAAGGTGAAATGGTCAGAGAGGAGGAACGACCAAGTGCTGGACATGGTGGGTGAGGAGAGGTAACTTTTAGATGAGATATAGAGACAGACGGTAAGGATGGAGGGAGTACTTAGCGGAGAGTGCATGCTGAAAGCAGTGTTTGAGGGTAGAATGTTGGAGAAGAAGGAACAAAGAGAATAGGATATTTAGATGGAATGAAAGGGAGTAGGCCCAATTGTGAATTGAGGGAATTACTTCAAGGAAGCCAGAATGTTCCTTAAGTACTCCATGGAAACCTACCCTAATCGGTAGAATTCTTTTATTTATAAAAAATAGTCCAAATTATAGGCACTTGAAAATTTACTGAGCTCTTCTATGCTTAAACCTGGCTTCAAATTCTCCCCTGCACGGTGCATAACGACCAGACTTCCTTTGTTTTCAGGTCAGTGTTGCGTAGCAGTATGCATATCGATGGCTAAGTTCTAACAACACGTATCTCAAACATAGCAACTTTTCAGGAGAGAAAAGAAACGATTATTTTTTTACTTGAACAATGAAATTAAAAACTAAAAGTTCATAAAACTGAAAAAGAAGCATTCATTCGTAAAAAAAAGAGTTGTTTTTTGCTTGAATTTTATTTTTTAAATGTTATTACACTTTGTTTAAGATACCTCTCTCAAACCGACCAAATTTGAGATACGTATTGTTAGAACTTAGTCATCGATATGTAGATCCCTGAACTGAAAGGAGAATAATCAGCATTTAGCTATTCAAACAAAAACACACCTTAATATTTTAGTAATGATGTACAGACGGTTGGTGTCCAAACTGCTTTGACAGCTAAAATTTTCGCCGATGATTTCGACCAATCGAATCGAATCGAAACAAGCCTAGCAAAGCATATCCGATGCCCTCTCGTAGAAGACACCGAAATGATCCCGCCTCTCCATCCACCAAAGCGTCGTTGTCGGCGCATCCAAAACATCCATCCCACCTTCCCTCCAATAACCGCCCCCCTCCTTAATCTCCATCCCCTTCCAGAAACCCCAACCCTCCCACCCTATACAACCCGCCCTGGGCCCACTGCACCGTAATTTGAAAGTTAACAATTCAATCGCTCTCTCTCTCTCTCTCTGGAGCGAGCGGTTTGGGAGGAGGGAGGGGAGAGGGGTGGGGGGAACCCTCGTGGGGCGAGGGGAGAGTGGGGTGGGGGAGGGACGGCATGCCATGGCTTTGCGTAGTGCTTGGGTGGTCGAGAGAGAGGAGGGAGCGAAAGCGATGTAGAGAGGAAGAAAACCGGCATTATGTGTGGGTTAAGGCAGTGGGTGAGGGGAAAGGGAGAGGGGCGGGGGGGGGGGGGGAGAAAGAGTGCGAAGGTGGGCAGGTAGGTGGGGAGGGGTTGTTCTTGTAATGATGGCAGAGGAGGGGAACTGGATGAGAACGATAGGGGAGGAGAATTAGAGTGCGTAAACGAAACGAAATTGAAACAATAAAGTTTCCCTCGCAACATAAGAAGTGAAGATTTCTCGTTTTTCACACTGGGTTAGATTTTCTAAACGAGATATGTTCAGATTATTACGGGCACTAAATTTTCAAATTTCTCGCGATTTAGGAGAGTCACATGTACATTGTTTTGGCATACAAACCGCCCCAGATATGATAAAATTTTCAGTTGGATTCATTTTTTACATAATCCGTGGCAGCCGCTAAAGTTAGATATTTTATTTTCGGCTCACACTGCATTCCTTGTTCGTGAATTTTTTGCCCAAGACAATTCTGTATCGATGCCTCGGCCTCCATATTTGCCAGGCATGTGTGACTCTTTTCTATTCACAAAAATACAGAGAACTATTAAGAGCCGTCGTTTGCCAAGCATACTTCGGTGACTTAAAAAAAATCGCAGACAGAACTAAAGGCTATCCCAAAGATCGAGTTTAAGAAGTATTTCGAGGAATAGAAGAAGCGCGGACAGGAGGAGTGCATAATATCTACAGGGATTATTTCGGTGACAACATTAGTGTAGACGAGTAAATAAATATTTAAAAAAGAAAATTCCCGTCATTTCCTTAACACACCTCGTATATCCTTCCAACGTTTTTATGAGCGTTTCCCTCATCTTTCTCAGGTATTAAGGAATCCACCGATTGGTAACAGGTAATCCTACTCGGTGTAAAACCAGAGTAATTCTTATTGCCAATGCTCAGCGTAAAAAACAAGACATAACATCTTACAGAAGGGATTACAACTTTTAATAGGGTATTCTGGATCCTATTTTATTGACGAAATGCAAGAAAATAATTTAACAAGGCGATAATGTCGTACCGCTAAGAAACCGGTATTTATCAATTAATAACGTGAAATCTTCAGTTTTTTTTTATTTCAACATTTACGAATTTCTCTAAGTTCACGCCAAAACCCATTGATCGTTGTCATACACTGGTAATTATTTGCTGTAACTTGGACTTAATGATAGGTATGATTGGGGGGAAAATTAGAGTACGATGAACAATAAAATCGACACTACAAATATTGCCTTACAATCAAAGAGAGGGTTTTTTGAGGCATATGTAGATTTCGAAATAAAATAACCTGCTAAAAAAATATCACCGTGTGATTTTTTAGCAGGTTATTTTATTTCGAAACGGTGATGATTAACCGCGGAAAAACCGGCCATTTATGGTAAAAATTGCGAAATGTATTAGTTTTTTATTTTAGCATGAATAAATTTCACAAAAAACGCAGCAAAGTATTGATCCTAATTAAATATTGTACCGCTAATTATTCGCTCTTACTTGAACTCAGTAGTCGGATAAGGCGCCTATGAGTGATACCTTAGAATGATAAAAACATTGTATTTTACTTTAAAATAGGAAGCATCTTTGAACACGATATTCATATCACTTTAAAGATACGCGCAGAGATTTTTACCTGGTCCTAAAGTTAAATCAATAAAAAATATTGTGAAGACAAGGTTTTGAGGTTTTAAGGTTTGTTCAAAAATAAAAATCTCTTTTTAATGCCATCACTGATGGAAAATTAACATGAAAGAATATATCCAAAGAATAAAACTCTTCCTTTGTAAATGACTATCAAGAGTTTTCCTTTAAGGTTGCTGTATCACAAAGAGTACAACATTGAGCTTTTCAAGCTTGAACGAAATTCAGAAAAATATGGAAGTCAACTGAATGGGACAACATACTATTGAGGTCAACATTGGGAAGTTTGATCCAACATGGAACGAGTTGACTCCTAGTATTCCTCATTATGCTCAACTCTGATGCTACAGATCTTATTGTTAAAGATGACATCATGTCGCATACGTTATTGATGAACGATAAGGCATCATGCTTTCAAAGTGTGGAGTCTTCATTTACATTTACAATGTATAATTGCTAAACATTTAAAATGAACTAAATGACTGCACGTTGACTAGAATTAAACGCGACAAAATATATTAAATTCCAATATGAAACATATACTGCTTTTTTCCGTTTGCACTTCAACTTTCCCAAGTGATAATGCCTCCCACAGGGGCTACGTGTTTCTCTGATAAAAAATGGCATGGCTTTCTTCAAGAATGCACTTTACCGAGACCTGCGAGGAGAGAACATCACTAGCGGTCGCTATTGTCTCCACATGGAAAACAATTTCGTGCTCACGGACCGAGATAGCCATAAATAAACACTCTCGCCTTACTGAAAAGACGCCTGTGACTCAAAAAATCCCCATCCGAACGTGCGAGCGTGGTCACAGGTTACAATGGAAGGTGTTTTGTGGCGTGGGAGAAGATCGCTCAAACGGGATTAGGGAGGAAGACGAAAAAAATATGAAGCGCCATTGGAGCCGAACAGCGGGAATAGCAACAGAGGAGTCCCGCAAGGCACAGTCGTCGTTCCCCTGCCACTTCCTACGCTCATGTCGTGTTCGATACGTTTGTTTACCACGTAGAGGGAGAAAGAGAAGGAGAAAGTATAAGCACACCAAAAGAACTGAAATAAAAAACAGAATTGACAATTAACGAGGATAAACACCCTTTGTAAACTCACACAGATTTTTAAAATAACTTTTTGAATTAAAATATTTCTCTGAAAATTTACAAAGGCTGTTTATCTTCATTCAGCACCAACTTTTACCAAGTCAAAGCTCAATCTATCGACTTTTTTCAGAATATGCAACTCCAGCAGTTATCGGTCCGGCTGAGATCTTTTTAATTTCTACATCTGATACAGTATGTTAACACCAGAAATGAAATGATAAGTTTTCAAATTTTATTCTACCGATCATCGCGGGTGCCAGGTGGTTAATCTTTGGTTACATTTTACCAAGTTTTTTAAGAGCAAGTTTCCTTCGCAAAATACGCATTGCAAATGCACCCGTAATGTGGTATATAATCTCCATTTATTAAGATATGGAATCCTATCCGATATTATTATTATTATTATCCGATATCTCTTGACTATTAATCGAGTATGTCGTTCTATCTATTTCGTTAATTTTTGAACTATTTTTTGAGTTTGATATCTGTTTTCTATCACTTGTTTTGATTTGTTGATTTAAGAAATTCCACCTTTATTGTTACCAAATTGCATACAATATTTCTCGTATTTTTCTTGCGTGATTAATAATGCATGGACTCGAATATCGTTTCATGCATTTTGTCCTCATTACTCTGTATAAGTTAAACCCTGAGATGGGAGAAGAAGGGACCAATCTGACCTCATCTAAACCAGAATAAACAAAACAATACAAGCTACCTTTATTCGCTCTCACAAATTCCTTACAGCATGCAGACTCTTACCAGATCGCACATTACTACAGAAAGACAAAGCAACAGAAGAGTCCCGCAAGGCACAGTCCTCGGTCCTCAACCACTTCCGTACGCTCAAGTCGTGTCCAATACGTTTGTTTACCACGCAGAGTTGGGGGGGGATGGGAGAAGCAGGAGGGAAACTTATTCCACGACAACAGCAACAACAACGGAATTAACGATTCCAGCGCTTACCGGTACGCGCCGAGATCTTTTTAAATGTGACATCTGCCTCTATTCCCTCTCACACATTTCTCCCGCACGCAGACTCTTACAAAATCGCACACACTATAGTGAGAGGATGGCCGTCTGCATCTTGCTTCCTTTTCTGTCCCCTCCTCAGCCCACCTGATAGGGGGGGCCTCGTCCCCCATCCCCTTCAACGCGCTTCCCAGGACGGGCGTGTGATTCGCCATGTGTTCTGGCGTGTGTTCGCGGGAGTATTTCTGCGGCCGATCGTGCTTTGTTCCTTCGCCTCTCCGTCCTCCTTTAAGGACAGGGGGAGGGGGTGGGCGGAAGGGAGAACGAGGGGTTACTACTACGGCAGACGACTACTACCTACCTCATACCCGGCCCCATCTTCCAGTTCCTTTTTCTACCTGTGTCAGCTGACAGCTAAGGAATGTGTATAAGGAGCCCGCTGCTTGTATTGGTGTGCGTGGAGCGTGGACTGAGGAGATATTGGTAGTGGTGGGTGGGGGGGGGGGGTTGAAGGAGAGTGGGGGAGATGATGTAGGGGGATGGGGAGGGAAGGAGAAACGGGGGAGGGAGAGGTTTGAAACAGAAGGGGAGGTTGAAAGATTAGGAAAACGCTGGAGAGGGGGATATAAGCTCCGCGGGGATATAAGCTCATTGGAGCTCCGCGAGTTCAGGAATAAGACTAATCGACACATTTTATTCGGTGTAATCATAGAAATAGACAGATTTGAACTGGTTGTTATAGACGATGTTATACAAGTTGGGACGGATAAAGGTCGTTGATTATTAGGAGTAGTAGTTAATTATCTTAAGAGTTCAGATATGCCAGGAATAATGGCTATAGATAATATTGGAATTTAGATATTCATCAATGATTGTTAGTTAGTCTGGTAAAAAAAAAACTTTCATTGGATAACCACCTCGAGAGATTTTTCGCAGCTGTAAACGGCACTCACCCTTAAGGGTTGGGTCATGTTTGATGATTTTCCGAGGTTAATTTACTTGTGACCCATGCTTTCAGGGAAAAATATTCGACAAATGTATTATATGTACCATTTGACACCATCACATAGACTACCCTCTATCCGATCCTACCCTTCGAGATAACTGGCATGGCTGTCCCTACCGGAAGTAACTGAAAACAATTAGCCATACGGCAGCTCTAGGGACCATTGAAACTTAGCTGCCCTTCTACCAAGACAAGTCTGCAGTCCAAAAGAAAGGTATTAATTAGTGCCAAACTGATAAATTGGTGTATATAATCCACAGTAAGTCACCCAACTGAACAAAGAAATTGCGTAAATCTCTCCCTTTACTGAGGGAATTCGGATGGATAAGGTAGTTTTTAAAAGCTGTAGCATTCGAAACGTGGTAAACCAGGAGAATGAAGAACAAAATTGAATCGACCAAGAAGTAAATGAGGAACACGCAGGTGGCGGAGGAAATGTCGATGATTTCCACTTATCGTCAATCTGGCTTCAATAAACGGCGTTAGCCCATTTCTGAGCGAGATAGTCCGAGGAACTCCCGATAGCAATTAATTTTTAAAGCAAGAACTACTGATGAATTTAGCATTGTAAATTTTCATCTGCATTCAGCTGAAAATTCAAAACACTACGAAAAATGAGAAAGTTTTAGGCACACTGGTATGAAAAAGCCTGCATATTACTTACAGTAGTAGAGAGCCCCTCTAACTATAGCTTTATGGAAGAATACATAGGGCCCATTATTCCCGCATTTCCCAACTAGTGTGTGTGGTAGATCGGTGTGTATAATCTTGTAGGCTACGGAATTCGTTACCACAGGAAAATTAGGCTCTTTGCAAATGGAAATCTATTTATGAAGCAACTCATTGGTTACTTTATGTAATAAACAAAATCAAAATAAACTATAATATAAAATGACAAACATGTAATGTACGAGGGCCGTTTTTTTTTCAACCTCCGATAGCTCAGCAAAAACATCATATAAGCGACAGGCGGGTACTGCGCGAATAGGGCAACTGTGCGTCCTCCTCACCACACGCTCAAATCATTTCCGACCGTAATCTGTT
This sequence comes from Ischnura elegans, assembly GCF_921293095.1. Taxonomy (NCBI): domain Eukaryota; kingdom Metazoa; phylum Arthropoda; class Insecta; order Odonata; family Coenagrionidae; genus Ischnura; species Ischnura elegans. Next base: position 107,136,508 of record NC_060251.1, read on the forward strand.
TAGGGTTAGAAGCAATATCATTAACGGCACTGCCTCAATAAATTCTACCGCGAAGAATGCACTGCGGAGCGACAGCCAGAAAACTCGCTGAATGGCTTCATCATTGACATGTCTTGACAATTACGCCGATTAAATAGATTTTTTAATGCACTGTGGGTAGAGTATGAAACAGTGTGAAACTTTATGTCCATTCTCATTCAAAACAATAGAAGAGACATGCTGACTTCTGGCAGTGCTCTGTTCAATGGCAGCGACCGTCATCTCGGCGCTGATGCAGCCCAACTGCTCCTTGAGCAACTTCAATGGAACATTTTCGATCGCCACCGTGCAATGCCAACCTAGTGCCGCGTGGCTTTCATCTTTACGCTGAAATGAAGGTGTGGCTTAGAGGGAAGCGTATTCAAACGAGCTATGAGCTTCGGGACAATGGCAACATTCATTGGAAGTCATAGGCGGCAACATTCTATGAAGAAGGTATAGTAAAGCTTGTCCACAGCCACGACCAATTCCTCGATCGCCGAGGCGATTACGTCGGAAGGACAACACAAGTGTACTTAATATTTACCAATAAAATAATTTTAATCAATCATTTCGTCTTGTTCTGGTCCATCGGAGCTTGAGAAAAAACGGCCCTCATATTTGTAAATCTCATGCATGCGAGCAAATTATTTAAATATTTACCTGCAGAAACCTGCGATTATTACAGTTCTATGGTCCTGTTTTTGTGGCATTCCTACATCGGCGTCAACAATACGCTGTAGTAAATGCGTGGAAAACCGGTGGACATGAAAAGGGGGAGAGGGTCAAGGAACAAGAGGCGAGGGGGAGGTAATGAGGGGAGGGTGGGTACGTATATGCACGAGAGGGAGGGGGGGGAAGTTGTTGGGAAGATGTGTGAGGAGGGGGCGGAGTTTCGCTTCCGAGAAATTGTAGCACAAGCAGGGAGAAGTCGGGGGGAGAGACGCACTTTGTGGAGGGGAGGGATTTTTAAAGCACTGCCGAAGGAGAAGCGAGATTTCTATGTGATTATGCTCGTCAAAACAAAATTTACCTCCGTGGCAAGTCCCGGTATACTTAAATTAAAAGCAAACACCTCTTATTGCTCAAAGTTTGGGCCTTGCTCTCGTGATGAGAGCGCATGACTTGGACTGCTAGTCGCACAATATGCTCAGCGGGCCATACCATCTTTTCCGATATAGTTCACAAATTTCCAAGATGTCAATGATGACTCGGTAGATTAACTGACTAAAGCACTCCACCGGGAATTGGAGGAACTTGATTCCAATCTCGGTCAAAGTGAATGAGTTTTTACTTGGTACATTTATTGCAAAAGACAATTTATTTTATCACATATGCTGATCAGTCGTAAACTAAGAGTTTAAAAAAAGGCTAGTGATGAGTCTAATATAGAGTGCAGCGAATTACGGCGCGGAAACATGGACACTTAAGATGGAGGGCGAGAAAAGCTGGGTGCCATTCCATTTGTTGGTACGGAGAACAATGAAGAAGGTGGGATGGACAGAGAACGAGGAGAAATAACGAAAAAGTGCTTGAAATGTGGGCGAGGAGAACAAACTGAGGATGATGATATACTGAGGAGAAAGAGGGTATGGATAAAGTTAAGAGCGGGGATGAGTTGCTAAACACGGATTCAGAGAAAGAATTTTAGGTGAACGAGGGAAGGAGAAGAGGATAATAGAATTATTTCATATAATGAAACGGAAGAGGGCATCTTATAAACTGATAAGGGCAGTCTAAGTTGGGAAGGGAAACCGGAAGGGTAATCTGCTTAATGCTCCATGCAAACCTATCTCAAGCGGTTGAGTACTTTACTATTATAATAATAAAGCATAATACTGGTGTAAAACGGGGAATCATAGTAGCCTAGTGAGTAGAGCATCTGGCCACTGATTAAAGGGTCCCGGGTTCAGACCCTCGATGAAAACTTCGCATAACCCTGAGAAAAAATGAAGTGTGAGGTGGCACAGGGGAAGGATATAGAAAATCAAAATAGTAGATGGAGAAATAGACTAAACCTTTTAGTTAATTAAAGAGCAGTGTCTTCTTTGACGAAGTTAACAATATCTAACGAAAGCCAACATGCTACGGAAGATCAGATCATGTAAAAAAGAGAGATAGACAGTAGAACAGACTGATTCATAATGTCTTTTTTCCACGATCAATAAGAGATTATAACGGCAGCGTTAGAAATCATAAATAGATTAGATGACTTCGTAGTGTAGCCTACTGACTTATCTATACTTTAATGAATATTTCCGAATTTTATTATTATTTCTGACAGCATGTGGTAGTATAATTTTTAAGTATGCGTAACGTCTTTTGGACCGTGTGGTGTGCATGTGGGAATCCAATTGCATGCTGCATGCTGGTGATTGATCACCCCCTGCCAAACACCCTACAGGTTGCTTGCAGGGTTTTATGTAGATGGAGAATTAGCCTTCTATACCTTGAATGTGTGAAATTCATACGCCCTTGGCTTAGTTTTGGGTAAGCCACACCGTCACGTATTGAAACCAACCTCGAGGTTGAATCACTTAGTAACTGAATGGGTGATAAACAACACCAATATAGCGGGAAAATAGGCAACTGACAACAACGAAGAGGGTACACGCTGAAATTGAAATTAGAGACATTTTTTCGACACCGTTTCACCGAACATTAACAAAATATTCCGCGGTTGATGGGAAAAGGTTAAGACCTTCATTATTTTTGTATTTATACCGTAATTAACTCTAGGACATGAAAAATACAGACTGCTTTTCAGGCTTAATCTCAATGAATTATAATCCAAAAAATTTACCAACAATTATCCTCAAATAGTTTAATCTGACGAGCGGTTTTAATACATTTTACATTATTTTCACGAGTGAAGAAAATACAAAATATATTGAAACCGGTCGTGAGGTTAAAGTATTAGTGGATAATTAACAATAGTTTTTCATTTCTTACTATGAAAAATATATTTTTATCTTCAGCGATCTGTTTTTTCCTTTGTTAAGTATCATTAATCATCACTATTAAAAATGGCGCGACGGCAAAGACAACTCTGAAGGATTACGTGAGGAAAGCCACGACTACGGGGAGAGAGGCTGGGAAGACTAATGTAATCAAACTTCATGCGACAAAATCCAATATCTATTTTATGTCCCCAAAGAGACCGAGGTAATTTCGGGAACGGAAAGACCTATAGAAAGCCTAAAAAAGCTATATCTTAAGTTATCATAATCTTGAAAATCTTAATACAATCTCAAGCCGGCTTAGCAACAACCATTTTGCACGTCTTCCAGTACATTAAGGGAAAATAAAGGCAGGTAACACTTTATAGCAAGAATTAACCCTTATGTACGCAAAAACAACCAGTTTACCTTTTGCATAAGTAAAAACACTGAACAAAAATACTTCTTACTCGCCGTACCTGTAACTGACGAAAGGCGTCACTTCAAGCGGAGATTTCAACGCCTGTCCAAAAATTCACGAGCAGTCTTAAATTTTATCCAGTCCGCAAGAGTAAAAACAGGAAAGAAGCAGCTTTGGCTTATGTGCATACGACCAGATTTCAAAAGAAATCTCCTAATTTATATGACTACCAGGCCACCCCTTTCACCATGCCGTTACAGGTAATTCATTACATTAGCTGACCCATTTGTTTGAATTTAAATGGTGATTTTTTCATCTCGAGTAAAACTTTCATTCAAGCTAATATTTAATAATCACGACGGACCCTTTGAATACAATCAATTCATAAGACTCTTAGATAGAAGATGCAACCGAAATATTTTATTTATTTATATTTTTTTGGTAACATTGCCGGGAGTTGGATGGAGTTCTCGTTAGTAATGTAGAGAACTTTTTGATGGTTCAACGAATCGTGAACAATGTCAATCGTTTATATCACCAACGATGAGCTGATGATTGGTGAATGGAAGAAAAAGAAGTTCATTTCAATAACCAGTGTAAGAAGATTTACGATCAGACATTGAAGAACATGTCGCATAAATGAACATAAAAAATCAATGACCGCCTCGGATTATCCTTAGGTTAAAACCATTTACACGCTAGTTTCTTAATGAAATTTGGCAATCCAGTTTCGATGGAAGAAATAATTCTTACAGATAGCCTACCTGGATATCCCTAGACTTCATACGCACTGTTTGAAAAATGAGGCATTCAAAAATTATTCCTGGGTTCAGTTAACCAATATTAGATAATTTTTATCACGCTCATGCTAAAAACGATATTTTACATGTTTTTACATGACAATACTACATATGTTTTTGTATGCTAATGGAGTGTTCTTTTTTTTGTACCAAAACGATGCCATTTTCCCAAAATGTTTGACTATTACCTCTAGCTACAAATAAAACAACAGCTATTTAGAACCTTGGGAAAACATGATTAAGGAATCTTTTTGCAATTTTGTATATCTACCCTATAATTGTCAATCAGACGTTTTTACTCACAGAGCAGAAGAAGGAATTATCAACCACTACTGAAGATTGCACTTACCTGAGAATAGAAAGAAAGAAAGTAAATTACTAAATGATATTGAATATGCCCCTGAAAAATGTCATTATAACATCTTATTTTACGCATAGAAAATTAATTCATGCGCTAAAAATTTAGTCCTTGGCAGAAGACTCCCTAGTTTCGGAGATAGCTTTACTTATCAAATAGTTTTACGACATAATAACTTTATTTATTTTCATTAGAACAATTTTGAATTCTATAAAAAATTCAACTCTAATTTATGCAAAAGAATATCGTATTATACGAGGCACGAATGAAAATTTTCGTCGCCAAAATGAAAGAATCTGACAGGTTGCTGAAAAATAGGGCTCTTTTCGCAATCTAAATGAAAAACAATTGACAAATATTTCGAGTCGAGCAATATCTATCTTGGATAGCTATTCTCATACTTAGTGAAATAAAATCCGGGAACTTTTGCATGGGAATCCAACGTGAGATTTCCTCTTGAGCATTGAGAAAGTATAAGATATCGCGCTCAGAGTTTGCGAAATAGACTCGCGCAATGGTGAGCAATACCTGCAAATCATTAGGTCTATGCATGTAATATAGGTACCGTGCGGACAAAACAGCGGCGAGATTCTCAAAGACAGTGCACTTGCAACAGGTGAGTCCTATTATACAGCCAAGCGTAAGCTCTACCTCGTTATGAAACGTATTAAAAAAACAAAATGGACGCGATAACTCCTCGAGAGCGCACGGCCCCTGCGCCTCATTAAGATATTTATTGGTGGCTGAATACACTCTAAGCTGCCCCCGATACACGACCTGCTTCCGCGGTAGCCGCCACCATCGGGGTCAAGTTTAATATCAACTTTTGACGAAGACACAACTCCCAATGAATATCCCTCAGCATCCACAATAGAAATAGGTAAATTTTAGTCGATTTCTTCAACCTCACTCAAAGGTTATTTTGAATGGAAAATGGTAGATGTTACAGGAAAATGTGCAGTTTGGTCTATTTCTTGGTTAAATTTTATCTCACCTCTGCCTCAACCTCAACCAAAGGTGACTTTGAGTGGGCAATGGCAGAGCTCGCACAATGCAAAACTATTAGTGTGTGACTCACACGCATTAAATACTGGGACAATTTTCTTACTCTGAGCCCCCACGATTTTTATATAAGGATTTTCCGATCGATTTAATATCAGACATAACATTTAATGCCATGAGTGACGCCACAGCTAACTATTCTTACGGCAGATGTTGTCCCCTACCCTTATGTCCCCTCTTTTTTTACTTCTACATATAAAGAGAAACTTAATTTTTCAAAAAACAACTATGCAAATGTTATCAAGCCAAATTAATGTAGTTATTTTATAGTATGCAAATTTACCGCATTCTTACGTGCCAAAGACGCAAGCCATCTGACATCTGAAAACGCGGTCCTAATTCTCATTCGCGCAACATGACCTTTGTACCATACCAATGACAAGTTTCCGAGCACACATACCTATAACTTTCTCTAATTTATTCAGGGACTGTTTTCGGGTTTCCTCCGATGTCAATATCTCCACCACCTCGAGGAGGCCATGAAGCTTCGTTTGCTTATACACTCATTGTTCGCACATATTAAATGTCATTCATATAATATGTCAGCAAAATATCATAATAAAAAAAGAGAATTTCGCATGTCCCAAAGTCTCATTACTCGTTATCGTCCGTTAAGAAATACAAATGAAAATAAATATAAAAATAGCTTAATGGCATAGTTAGTGGAGCAGTTTTTAAAACACTATTATCTTGAAGGTATTTATAGTAACAGCGGGAAAGGAATTAATAAACCTGGCAGGGAACCAGACAACAGTTCCTGAACATCATTTGCTGGGAAAGCAACAGTCCATATTTAGTTTATCAATTGCTCTCAGTTCCCCGATCTGTAAACTGAGTTCCCTAACTCTACAGCTGCATATCAAACATTGGATTCATCACAGATAAACAGCATCTAGCAGACGAGAGGTAAGTAGTCCTATCGCACGCCTTATATCAATACTTTCACGAGTAGATTACTTTCGATGGGCCTGTAAACCGACTTTCAACCCACGTACCGAGCATGGGATTCATCGCTGAGACTCAGTATCCATAGACGAGTGGTATGTAGTTCGATCCCACGACTTATATTAATACTTTCACGAGTAGATTACTTTTGATGGGCTTTCCAGCAGGATTAGCATTTTAGTATCTCCCTCAACGCGTCTCGCCTAGCGGGAGCGTGGCATGATTAATCCGATGATGATATTCGCCCCGGCTCCATCCCGGCCGTGTAAGCACCCGTGTCGATGGGAGGCGGCGGAGGAGGTTGCCGACATTCCGCGCGATGTTTTCATCCCCCTGCTGCTCCGTCGTCTTCTCACCCACGGGGGAAAGCAGATCGTGGGATAGTATATGGGGAAATGAGTGCCGGGAGAGTACTCGCGACTAGAGAGGGGATGAGGGGGGTTACGTGAGTTGCCCCCACGAGTCCTGTGCGTGAGTCTCACGGAGAGCCTTTCCTACTACTTTTCTGCTCACCTTCTCCGATCAGCTGACTCAGAGGAGGCCTTACCGCCGCAGCGACATTCAAAGCAAATGCACGCTGTGCGGAGGCTGGAATTCGTGCACGTTAACAGAAACAATTATATATATTAACGATTTGTGCATATTTAATGTTGATGTGTAACTATAAAATAATATGTACATACATATATCTAGCAATAATTATTACGCATGAAAATCAATGTTCGGTGAAAGAGCCACGAGTACTTAGAGAGCTGGATAGCAATTTTGTTACCATTCTATCAAGAAAAAAAATAAAACAGAAATGCCAAAGAAACCGTAATAAACGCGCTTTGAAAATTCCGAAAAAAATGAAAAAATAACTACCGATAAGTAAAAGTTATAGAAAGTGTCCGAGAATGATAAGCACATATGCCATCTATATCACCTTTATTATAATTTCATCTGCTTATATAACCACTGTTCGCACATATTAAATATCATTCATGTCGTAAAATCTCATGAAATACGCTCAGAGACACAAATGTAAATTTTAGATATAGTTTCCGTGCTTAGTTACACATTAATGGAGCATGGTTTAGAATATCGTAATTTTGGGGACATTTCTAGTATTAGTAGAATGGGAATTTTAAAATGGCGGTAGTAATCAAGGATCATAGAAAGTTTGTGTCCCATTTAGCATGATGTCACACACGCGTGTTACGTTAAGATTAAGGTAAGTTTACGTATGCTTCATTGTAGAGACGTTCGGACACCTCAAATATGAATAGTATGGTAAGTGAAGGATCGAATAGATAAAGAAACTGATCCCCAATACTGAGTACATGCAATTCACACACTTTCGTCTAGCTCAAAATCCACTCTACCTTCACTGAATCAAACTAATCTTCGGATGAAGCACTGAGCGTTCGAGATATAAAAAGTATTTGGAGAACTCATTAAGATACACCACTCTTTCGCACAGAACACTTCTCGTCCGTTATTACTGATACTTGCTTAGTAAATAGGGTGGATTCCTATTATTTTTTTATTGCCTAAATCGAAAGATTATCACTCCTGGAGTACGTATTTCACGCTTTTAGATTTTTAAATGACGATATCTATTTTTCGCGATTGAATGAAAAGTGAAAATTTTCGAGCGCGCGAAAACGCGACGGCTAAGTATGAATGACGGGAAAAGCCCGTGGTGTTCTGGTTCCCGATGCCGCCGTGTGAGGTGACCTAGGGGCGAGGCTCTGACCGCTGATACGACGCAGGATGCTAGCAGGTAGCAGAGTACCCTGCTAGCTGGTAGCGTTTGGCTAAAATAAGGATTATTAATACCTTATCAAACGAAGAAAACTTTCCGGCCTTAGGCAGTTTTAATAAGTGATTGTTAAGACTTTTTTCCCTGAGCTCTGCACCTCATGCATGCATTGGTAACCTCAGAAGATGTAAAACTCCTGACTACTCGTATAGAATATAGGTCCCTGTGTCGTCACGTGGAGTGGCATCGCATGGCCAATCTGGCCTTTTCCAAATGTGGACAAAATTGACCATTGCCATTCGTCTAAACCGGTATTTCTAAAACCAAATAATTTGTATATTATAAATACACTAACTAATCGCATGGTGGGTAACGAATCGCAATCAATGTCTTTCGTTTTCTTTGATAAAGGAAACTACTTTATTGTTGTATGACTTTCATTTTTTGATCACTCAGTCAGTGATTCAAACCGATGGTTGATCTGGTTAAGTGAGGGTAGAAATCTCCCCAAACTAAATTATAAGCGTGTGAAATACACACATCCAGGTCAATGTGGATAGTTCCAATCCCTGGGCTATCTCGCACCTCAAGTATTTCTCTTGGGGCTATCCAAAGATGCTTTCATCCTGGACCCTCCAACCTCCCAGTCATAGTTATTCCACCACGGCCGACCTCTATGGCGATGGGATAATGCCAGCCTCCCAGCCCAAAGGTCCCGGGTTCGATTCACATCTGAGGTAGGTATTAGGAATCTACGAAGTTCTGCGGTAAAACAATTTCATGTGCAGAGTGATAGAAGACCAACGATGGTGAAAGTGGGAGGAATTGGGATTTATACCGTTATGCATGGGAGTCAATATTTATTGTTTACATAGTGTCACGAAGTGATTGCCTACCACCTGGTTCGATTGCCATCCGTATACATCACCAAGGGCATGGGCGTAAATGTAATAAATATAGCTAAACAAGTAAATTGTAAGAGAGGACTCCATAGTGTTAAATTCGCTTGAGAATAGAGACGACTTTACTATGATCACTATTTCTTGGTTGAAGCTCTCGCTGGCCATTGTAGCTGTTGGTGATGTTTTTCGGGGGCATCCCGAGCATTTGTTCGGTTTTTCCCAGTTTCTTGGCGGCAGCAGGTTTCGTAGCCGTAGCTGGTCATTTTTTTAATGGTAAAAAGGTGAATTTATCCCGAAAAAGATCACCAACAGTTATTATCACTAGTTTCAAAGGGCTCCCAGGCAAGGGCAGGGGGAGCCGGATTGTGGCCTCATCTGGGCAAGGTAAAACAAATAAAGAAATCAAGTCAAATTCCACCCTCCCGTGGGCACCCCTGCCTCGAATACCTCTTCCCGCCCCAGGCTCCTCCTGTTGCATCGCTCGCCGAGAAATTGAGATACGGCCGACATTCCGTGGGAATCAAAGGGTGATCGCCGCTGCTGTAATAAGATGATCTCTTCCCTTCAACCCTCCCCGCCTCACATCTGAATCCATCCCCTTAGTTTTTGCATGCGATTTCGAACAACTTTCGATGGTTCTCTCTTCGTTTCGCTTCCCTCTTGTGAAACCGTGCACTGAACTGGACAACAAAACTGCTGCACGCCTACTTTGAAGAAGAAGGAGTGGGGGGGAAACAAAAAAAAACAGAGAAACATAAACTCTACATTCCGAGAACGTGACTGGCCTGCGCAGGGCCTCATTGAGGCCGATCGCGTAATCGAATAATAACTTTACTGTTATGCCTCACCGTACGCAAGAGCTCCTTGAAGTTTCCATGCTTTCTTCCCCCCTCCTCTCAATCCTTTTGCCTTTTGCCTCCTTATAGCGACGGGCAGACAACCTTAGCGGTGCGATGAACCCGTAGCGTATAAACGAGGGATGAGACCAAGACGGGCTGGTCGGTTGGGAGTAGTATGGGGATGGTGGGGGCAGGGGGGAGGAAGGAGGTTTGCCATTTGGTGGGGTTATGCCTCTTGTACACGAGCGCCTGCACTCAGCGTCCCTGACTCTCGGCCTGGAGGCTTATTCCTCCGGGTGGATATAAACAGAGTGCGGAAAGTGTGGATCAGCAGCAGCCCAAAGATGAGACCGAAATTAAATCCGCATCAAGTCTCGATATTGACGATATATTTACTATAGTACTCTACCGATTAAGGTAGGTTTCCATAGGGAACTTAAGAAGCATTCAGCGGACCAGATATTCAGTCAGGCAGAAGCAGGAACCCAGTGCTCATTGGCAATGCTAATCGAACCCATATCAGATTCAGTGTTTCGTTATAGTCTACTCTTTATGCCTTGAACATGCCAAGGTGATGACATATGTCCTAAAAGATTAATAATTATTAAATTACTCTACCTATTAAGGTAGGCTGCCATAGCATATATAAACCTACCCCGCCATAATTTTTGGTATTAATGTATTTGATAATGGCGTAGCAGCCGAAACCGGTAGTCATTTTTAAATAAATCGTGGAAGTAACGAAGTATTGCTAAAGGTAGGTTTCCATGAAGTACTTAAGAATCATTATGGCAGCCTCCCCTTCCTTAATGTACTTCCCTCTTCTATTCACAATAAAGCCCAATCCCTTACATTCTATTTGAAATCCTATTCTCTTCCTTCCTCTCCCTCGTTTACCAAACATTCAACCTTCTAACTCTGTTTTCAACATCCCGTCCCCGCTAAGTACTCGCTGCATCTGTACGTTCTCTTTCCTCCGTATCTGATCTAGAAGCTGCCTCTCCTTACCCACCGTGTCCAGCACTTCATCGTTCGATATTGACTATACAGTATTGAAAAATGACAAAAATTACAGGCGTAACATACAGGACGTGTATGTTTGTCTTGGAGGCTAGAGCATCCAGAAATTACATCAATGGAGACGGTATTTCCTGTGGTCATTGATTTTAATTTGTTTTTGAGGAGAAAAAAAATAACTTTAGGGTTGAAATAGCGCAATTCTTAGTCCGTGGAGTCTGCCCTCGGGTTTCAAATTTTTTTCTACGATAATCCGCGGTAAAACAAATCTCACGAACATAATGCTAGATTGCGAGCGTCGGTAAAAGTGAGAGGGATGAGATTTGGATTAATTCGGTTATCCATGGAAGCTGATGATTATTGGTTACATCGTGTCACGAAGTGTTTCAATGCAATCAATATTTATAACGGAAATAAAGGAATGCTCTCGATGTATTACGATAAAAATCGCATGAGAAGGGGATTACAAATGATAGCGTAGGGAGGGGGATGATGAGCACGGTGATTGAGGAAAGTCAGTTTACCACGCGATCATTACAATGCGTTGCGTCGCTTACAAGGTAGTTGCATGACAACCAATGGCATGTTAGTGAAACCATCTTAACATGAATGTCAATTGAGATACAAATGAACACAAAAAAAAAGATTTGCCGGCAACAGCAAAGGCAAAAGTGGCGCTGCAGGGATTGAAACAGTTTTCTACGGAAATAAATTTACCCCTTATTAGTTAAATAACGTTATTTATATTGTGACTACATGAAAACCTACGGAATTGCCTTAAAATCAATTACCAGCCATGCCATCGAGCTTTATTATAAAGATACATTAAGAGAGAAAATATTTGCCAAGGAGGGCTATTGATTTACAACGTGTTGATTACTGCGCGTAGTAACGAAGTGACTGCTTGTCGACATATAAAAAGATCTTGCAATTATTTCATCACAGGTGCAAATAAGATTTACGATTACGTATAACTCACGCGGGAATGAAGAGATTGCCATCAACAATGAAGGGTTGGGAATTAGCACAGTTGTCGAAGGCGGTCAATAAACCATGAGTTCATTACGGCGCATTCTCGAAGGAACTGCATGCTACCAAATGAAACAATCTTGAAAAAATTTACATGCAAATACCACAAAGTATAGCGATACGGATTCTACCGAGAAGATAGCGATTGCTAGGGGCAGTGAAAGGATGGGAATCATAACGGTTGTCGACGGTGGTCAATATAGAATGTGATGGTCACAGTGCATCATGTCGAACTGATTGATTGTTAATTAAATAAATGCTACTGAAACCAATTCTGAATTTACCCTGAATGTCACTAACTTTCGCGGTGTATAATTAGTAGAAAATAAAGAGATTGCCAGCGACAGTAAATGAAAGAGCAATTGCACGGTTTTCGACCGCAGTCAAAATACCATTCGTTGCAAAACTCAATCGTCCTAGTTTCAATAAAGTCAACTTTTTTCCGGAAAGATATCGTATAATAGCTTGTTAAAGGATACACAAAGATATCGTACCACCCACTAAATTTTATTTCACAACTCTACTACCACTCTATCGATTGCCTTAATATCATCATCAGGTACTGAGACAGTAATGACATGTCACGAGAGTACTGTATATGACACGGCATGAGAGTGCAGCAGTGGGACAGAATACTTGATAATGATTCAGGCGAATAGAAACACGTGTACTAGAGCTATGAAATAAAAGTAAGTGGGCAGCACGGTACAGTTGTGTTTCGTTGTATATCCTAGTTTGAAGACCATTGTTTCAAAGACCGCTCATTCGATTTAAAAATGAAGAACACAATATTAAAGCTTTTTATTGATGCGTTAAATGATGGTATGGAAGGACATTTTTATGGTGTAAAAAATAATTTTATTGTGCGCTCAGAAATTAAATTTAAGCATATTTTCGGATTACCTGGCGGACGCTTCGCATTTACGGCTTCGCACCAGCAAAACGAGAGGATATACCTAAATTTCCATTTTATGCATCACACCTAAGGGCTTTATTCATAGCCATAATAAGATTCATGTCGCGGAGAAATGCCTCCACCTCTCCACCAAGTTCTGGGATACAGTTTCACGCAATGTGAGAGAGATTAAGAGGGAAAATGCCAAAGACATTGAAAACGAGAGTGAAGATAGGGGGATTAGCACGGTTATCGAGGGATGTCAATTGGTCGGGAAAACTAATGGGGTGAGAACGGGCAGAAGGACTGTTCGCGAAGACCTCTCTCTCTCTCTCTCCCACTGATCCCTCCGACCGACATTCCTCGTCCTCCCTCCCCTACCTGGCGGCGAACGATGGGAAAAAGTAGAAGGGAGTCGTTAATTACCGATGCCAGCAGATGCAAAACCACTCACTCCCCATCCGTTATCGAGACAAATGGGGAACTTGTAGGGATGGGAGGAGGGTTGTAAAGGGTGGGGAGAGGGGTCGTTGGGAACGAGAAGGGGATGGAATGGTTTGGTGGAAGGGGGAGGGAAATTTTTCTTCGACACTTTTTGAGTAGGCTTCTTGTCTGAGAATACAGGCCAATCTTCAGATCCTTAACTCAAAGCCAACTTTGTGACGACTAAAGATTGAAAGATTGTATCTTACAATTATAAGAAAGAAAACAATTGACATCGCCGGGATTCGAACCCAGGGCTCCATTGGTAAAAGTGACAGACCGCGCTACTCAATGCACTCGGCTGCGCGCAAATTTTTACAAGCATTTATCTCTAGAACCCGGGCCTATGGCAAAGAAAGCCGGGACACTTTTTCTACATTTCCTCTTTAGCTAAATAAAATAGCATCGGCATTCAAATCACGAGCATCACTCTCGCGATGTCTCTTTGTCAGTGACGAAAGCCAGAATATTCCGCATAGTTTCGACACATCGGGGCCGGCACAACCTTTTCTCCAACAAAACGGTTTCCCTATTTATCCGAAGTGTATCGTAAATGGGTATGTATGGATGTGGAAACGTATAACAATGAGGCCACGTGAGAATTAAAATGAATGACTATTCTGTTATCTATTTGTTTAGCTAATTACAATGGTGCTCGTCAGTAGGTTAAAACTTTCTCGGTCCCCGGTCTTCCAGCGATACTCATCTTGAGTTAGTTCCCACGTCAAACATGAATATCGATGGCTAAGTTCTAACAAAACGAATCTCAAAAATAGCAGCTTTTCAGGAGAGAAAAAAAAAACGATTTGTTTATTTAATTTTATATAATTTTCATTGGAATCAAAAACCAAAAATACGTAAAACTGAAAAAGAAGCATACGTTTGCAAACAAAGAGTTGTTTTTTGCTTGAATTTTATTTTTTATTTACAGTATTAGCGGTATAAACTCAGACCGGCCAAATTTCGAGAAGCGAGATTTTTAGATTAGCCTACGATATGCCAACGTTTCGTCCCCTATGCTGGAGAAAGGCACATTTCAGACATCTGCACCTTGGTGGATCCGTAATGAAGAAACCAAGTGAAGCACTGCAACTACTACTCGGGCAGGTATGATAGGAGCCATTATTTAGTGATGATGAAATTCCACTTAAAGATCAGGAAAGAGAGGAGAACTGCTCTGAAACAACCTAAAGATGAAAACTGAAGGAGGCTAAGCATCAGCTTGAGAGCCAAGAAAGAGAAAGATCATATTTTGAAACCCAGAGAAAGATTATATATTCAATCCAAGAGGTGCGTTAATAGAGTTTTTGGGAAGAAAAAAGCTCAGAGAAAAAAATATGATTACTAGGTCAGGGTATGAAATGCGATGTGACGGGAGAAAGTACCTCCATTCTTAACTATATAGCATTCAAACGGGCAGTACTTTTTTTATCAGTTTTTGTAATATTTTTATTTATTTTTGTTTATTTTCGTTGCCCCGAAAACAGCTCATAAAGGCCTTTTACTTCTGGGGAAATAACATGAAACAAGGACTATCACACACAGAGAGTATGAGGGTTCTGGGCGAACCCTTCGAGGATACAACGCACCGGGGCCGGGACCCAAGCCCGTGGCTTACACGCCCGATCACCCGGGGAGGGGGAGGAGAGGAAGGGAAAAGGAAAGAGGCGCCACCGCGATAGGAGCCCGACGACGCCTCTGGGAAAGGATCTACTACCTTTCTACTACTAACTTTCACACACAACCATTCCCTGGGTAAGGGCTACCTATCCAAGCGGGACTCGAACCCGCGACCTTAGGTTTGGCAGGTGAGGACTTATCCACGCGCCCACAGCGGCCGGCAAATATTACTTGATAATATTAATTCAAAGACATTCAGTGCCGAATTACTACATTTGTAAAAACCAGACCACTCAGGGATAAAGTAAAGTTTGAATTAACAAATCTGAGCCACTATGAGCCATGAAAAGCAACGATGGCTTGTATTTGTTGGAGGGATAACCAAGTAATTGAAGCCACAGAATGAGAAGAAATAATTGTGAAATAATGACATCGGATGAAAGGTAACGGATGAAATAAAAATACTAGGTGCTTTTACACGTCAGAATGCAGAAACTGGTTCAAAACCTGTTGTGAAACAATGTAGACACCTCTCAGATAAGCGTCGATCACATCACAGCTTCATAAAATCTTTTTTATTTAGGGTAATTAAAAGTTATATCTTGAGTTTCGTACCCGCACTCGTTAAGGTGATCAATTACGGTTGAAAACACCTCTTAAACTGTCCGATCACGTATGAAATAAGTTTTCTTGGGCTTCCGAACTACGCCTGCGTTGGTAAGCGGTACTTTTGTTACGGCGCGCCTGGGTTAATTATGTTGGCGGGGGAAAGATCGCTTCTACCGAGAGAAATCCAAACAACTTTCATGGAAGACAGAGAAAGATATCATAATCACAGTTTTTGTAAGAGAGAAGTAATTTACCGATCAAAGCAGTCCAGTGCAGCAAAACCCAGATCATCCCGGCGTATGCGTACCCCACTGTCCGCTGTAATGCTACCATTTTATTAGACATGTTTGAAGTCTTCAAGACTATATACTAACATCGGCCTGAAATATGCTTCCGAGGATTAATATGCTCTTTAAAAGGCATTCAAATGGCGGTTTCCATTCTCTTTCATATATAATTGACTCATACCATATTCTTAACAAAAAATGCTACTTTTGGCAGCCAAAAGCTAGAAATAAAATAGGGACGAGTTCTCATCAAGAAAATAAATTTTTTTGAAGTAAAGCTAACAGTCACTTGGATTAAACTCTCGAAAATTACATAATTAAGTTGATTTAAAAATATTTCAAGGGTAATTTTTCTGTCAATAAGGCATTGATTATTGAGAAATGGCCCATGGTAATTGCTACATTAGCTTGGAATCTGTTGAAAAAAATCAGGGAATTATAATCGAGATCGGAGGCCTTCAGGATTTGACTTTTCCCGCAACCAATAAGGCCACCACGACCGCTTCAACAATAAAATTCTTTCAGTCCCTGAAAGTAAGTTGATTGCAGATTGTGGTCTACGTTAAACACCTACATCATTTGCCTACTGAACAAGAGTAATGCAGCATGAATACTCAATAGAAAAGAGTAAGAAAGCCTTATAAATCATGTACAGAGCCCTGTAGCTCAAGTATCTCTATTTTCTCGCCGGAGAAGGTTTTTGATTGTGTCCCAATTGACAAAAATAAGAGAAGAAAGTGGTTGATGACCTGCAGAATGGAGTTAAATACTTTATCTACCTTGTCAACGAAATATTTCTAAACGTAAGTATACTCTTGAATCAGGGTTACCGTAGGGTTTTATCGAATCGCCAGTTTTTCTCTGATAGCCACCAAATAGGATGTTTCACTTATTTCACTTTGTAAACAACCCTAGAAATCTACCTATGAGTCTGCCCATTGTATAGGATTAAATATGTAGGTAGGTGGCTTAGTCTGTCTAAAAAAAAACATTTTTTTTTAATTTTCAAAATAGTCAACCGTATTTCGATGACCCTCGGATATACAAGGATAGGCAAAAGCAAATTTCGAAAATTTTTAAATAATTAGTTTGCGAGAGGCGCCTAAATACCAACACCCTTAATTTGTCATACGATTTCGCGAAAACTGCCAAAGTAAGGGTAAATTTAGCCGTTTTTAAGCACGGGTACTCCTTTCAGACACTGAATGGAATCATTTTCACGTTCATGCATTCGTTTCACCATTTTTCTTTTAATGTGAAACGGTACCCTATGATCAAAAAATGACAAGCAAACTAGCTCCTCGCTTAAGTACCACAAATGGTTAGAGAATTTTTCGATGTTGACCATTTAGTTTGTTCGTAGCAGCGCCTTCAACAGCCCATGATAACATCATCCTTTCATGCGAAAGACTTTTCGCTAAGTCCGATAAATTGGAATGCTGTCCCTCCATCATCAAAAATACATCGTAATCAGTTCATCTTCCTTAAAAATTGTAGTGGTTTCAAGCGGTGAACCAAAAACTTAAATGTGCGTGTATTCGTAAATTTTTACTTCTAGTAGTTCACGCGTGTATTCTCAGCAGATTTTTGGATTTTTTAATACGTTTCAAATGAGTATGTTGAGCATTTTCCGAATGTAAAATAAACTTTTCAAACAGTATTTTTTTTAAGAACCGCCATTTTTTCGATTAATGGAACTCTCGATTCAAATTTCAATTACATTACAAAACGTCGAGCTCCGCGTTTCAAAAATTGATCAAAATCGATTTTGACCAAAATTCTTC
Organism: Ischnura elegans; assembly: GCF_921293095.1. Lineage (NCBI taxonomy): Eukaryota > Metazoa > Arthropoda > Insecta > Odonata > Coenagrionidae > Ischnura > Ischnura elegans. The sequence continues at coordinate 107,154,260 of NC_060251.1, forward strand.
CATCACTGGCGGTATGAAATCACTAAATCTAAAAACTTCAGGAGGCGTGATATACCAAAGTGATTAATTGTATTTTGTTGAAAAACATCGATTTTTTCTAATCATCGATCTTTCGGCCCAAATTTCGATTTTAGTTTAAAGTCGAGCTATTCGTTATATTAAGAATCGATTACTAGAAAAATGGATACTGACCGACATTTTTCCTTCACTGTAATTACTAAAACTGAAAACTTCAGGAGGCGTGAAACACCAAACTGATAAATAATAAAACGATGGGGTGCAGTCAGCTTTACACTGGTGTACTCCCCTTTCTCCCATCCCCCACTCCCAGCTTTCTCCTTCCTCCCCCCTCTTCCCATTCCCTTTTTTTCCGACGGCCAGTGGACGTGATCCCCCAGCTAGAGACGACGCTCGCGAGGACTGCTTGCCCCGGTTCCCGACTTCCGTCTTACGTGATGCGGATTCATCGCGACGGCTGCAGCGACCTCATTGGCGATTGGCGAGACCGCCTCTGATGCATAGACGAGGTTGGGATTACCCCCGTAAACACAAGTTCTTCAGATTAGTCCGTTCGGTTGACAATAGCAACAAGGTGGATTGGAGTGGTACCGAGAAAAATGCATTTACGTACATGCATTGGACCTACCCGAACGATTGGATATGTTTCCGATGAATTGCAATATTTCGAGGGTGGTTTGATGTCCCTGGCTTTTTAAATAAGATACATTTTTTCAGCAAAAGTGTTTAAACTAAAAATCTAAAAATCGTGTTTCATTTTTTTCTGGGGTTATTTTCCATTGTTGAGGTCTGAAACTTTGGGAAAACACATGATTTTGGATGCAATTTAAGTGTATGTTTTTTTATTTCTCAAAATATCGGGGGGTACTTTTCACCATCTTAACCTGCTAGACCCTTTACCTCCCCATTCCCACCCCACCTTAAAATGTGAACAAAAACATAATGAAAGCATCTGGATTGCAAATAATGTCCTATTTAGGCTAATATCACAGCCACACATGCTTCACGTCGGTATACTTATGGGTAATAAAATCCGTAGCAATTAACTATAGCTTGGTTTCTTTTTTTTGGCTTTCATATAAATCTTGATGCACAGGTTGAAGATTCGAGCGGGGATTATCTTATCTAATACATCTTGCTCTCCTTGCAGGGTGGGAATAACTCCTCTCGCAGCTCTCGCGTTCCCACCGTGAGGAGGAACCCGCCTGGCGACAATTAAGCGATGGAGCATACGTTGGTAGGGAAGGAAGAGATGTTGGTTGCTGACAATGAGAGAAAACGAGCTCATGAGGGAAGCGACTGTTACTACGGTTGCAGAAATCAATCTAAAGACATTGATGATCAGATCCATGCACTAAACTCAAGACAATCGAATGGCGATAGTTGGAGGAGAATACAGAATCTACTAAATTGCTAGTGTTTTTTTTCAGCTGAAAGTTGTAATATAACCCTGGCCTCGCCATTTTTCCTTTTACCACCTCATGGTTTATAATAACAATAAGAGACCCACCAGATTGTGAATTTTGAGAATAAATAATAGACCTAAAGAGTGGAAGCGTCGGCAACAAAAGGGAGTAGGAAGGATGGTGCGAAAAGACAGCACGCAAGGGGCATTGCAGATCAAACCGTCGCACAGTGGGCTGAAATCGAAAAAAGCTGGACAAAACCTCGAAAATGGTTTTTTTGAGTATGGAAGTTGAAACTTTGCACAGTTGTTGCCAACACATTAGTGCATTTTTTGACGCATAATATTTTTCTTAGGCAAATTTTTTAAATAAAATACATAGCCTCAAATTTGAACAAATTCTGCGCAAATTGCCCGCTTTGAATTTTTTTCGAAATTCAGCATGTTTAAACTAGTGTCACACCTTTAGTAGTAATTCAATAGCAACAAAAATTTATAAAATTGTTAAACGGTTTGTTATCATCGATTACCATCAACTTTCACGACTTAGTTGTTGTATTTGTGACCAATACGATACAAAATGGCAGACCCTGTTTTTCGTCGAATTTTTGTGTTTATGTAGGATTTTAAAAAAAGGATCACCGAGTTACCTCGAGATATTTACACCACATATACAACAAAGTATATAGATTATGATAATCGGAAGTACAGCTGCGACCACCTGCGACGCCGGAATTAAGATCGATTTTTCGAACGTGCGGCACCGCCCGGAGCTGGCTGCTGGCCGCGGGAATAGCCGTACTCGACTGGATGTTGGATAGTGAATCATTTTAAGCACATTTATTGAATAAAAGCTATGATATATTATTACTAAATTTATTTTCCTTTTGTTGTAACCTGATTTCTTTACTGTCTTGCAATATTTATCGTCGATGCAGTACAAAATGGCGGACGCTAATTTCAGTAACATTTTTGCCCGTGTGTGGCTGTATAAAAAGGAGGACACCGAGTTGCTCTCAGATATTTACATCGTAATTGCATCAAGCCTTTCAGAGTCTTCATCCGCGGAAATAATCTGCGACCGTTAGCGACAAACTAAATAAAATCGATGTTTTTACCGTGCCGCGCAGTCCGCGGCTGCTCCCTGGGCTCATGGATTTTCGAGACGCATCGTACATCAAAAAGCGCTATGAAGTCTTTGCTGTGGGTATGTTTTATTCCAACATAATTATTATCAATTCATTTCAAGTTGGTTTGTTGTCACTTTAGGTAAAGATTTCATTCCTCTATCCATTTTTACTAACTAGTGACTATTTACCAAATTTCCGAATGCAAACTAGCTGACTTGAAATTCTGACGATTCCGCTCGTGCATTTTACCCCTTGGATGGGTAAAACGGCTCTATTATCCTGCTTCTAACCTCAAAGACAAAATAGATTTTACAACCAGGCGACCAGCCTGCAGCTGGTTGGTATTTGCCCGTGCACCCCATGCGGTAGTCGCGAAAAGGGTCTTTTTATGACCCCACGTTGCTCGTGTGCCTTTTACCTTTTTTCGGAAATTCCGTTTCCAGAAAAAAATGCATATATGAATTTAGTTTTGAATATACAGTGAAAGAGGTTAGTTGTGCTGTGGTGATTTTGGATGCACTTGGATACACGCGCTTTGGATATTGAGAACTCCGCGGAATCTCATCTGTTTTCTGCTTTAACTGCATTGGCGGTGTGTCACTCATTCACCAGGCATCTATCATCCAAACTGGTAAGAGATTTTCATTTGTAGTTCTTTATATTCGCCTCGTGCTATAAGCAATTTCCCTTTTTTATTTACCATTAACGCCTCCTGAATTGACCCTTTCTTTAATTTTCATGTATGTTACTTGTTATTGGTAACTCATGGAATGTCGTGACGCATCATACATTATAAAGCGCTATGAATGCAAAGCCTTTGCTGAGGATGTATTTAATGTTATTATTAACTGTATAGGCTTTTAGGCTTCTTTCTCTGTCCTTCCATTTTTGATAAAAGGTTATCAATGAATATTTAAATGAACCCTATGTGAATGTAATAGCATCACTCCGAGTCGGTTGATGAACTGTCGCTTTTTCACTTCGACGCTGCAGGATTTCTGGGTCATCGTCATTTAGTAACATTAAATTCCTCACTTCTATCGGCATTCTTCGGGATTTCTTTGTAATTAGGGGTGCGGCGTTGGATATTACTGAATCCGAGGTTAGGATCCTGACCTCGAGGAGCCGACGAAATAAGTCATCGTTGGTAGATATTCTAGAGTGCTTCCTCCTAAAACTTTCTCGATATTTTCTGCTATCTTTATTGCGTGCTTCAATTGCTTCTTCAGATAATTGCCCTAAAGGAAGAATCATCTCTGAAGCTATACCTGCTCCGTGTATTAGGACCTTATGAACGGTTTGGGGCACCATATAACTCATAAACAAATATTCCTCCGACCTAGGCTCTTGTTGCCAAACTTGCTTATTCTGCGAATGCCCATAACTGCCGTCGAAACCATATTTACAAATCAGAGTGCACTTCAATTCACTTCTGGCATCAGGAACAGTTGCCACGCAAGATAGAATCCGTGAGGCAGTGTGCGAGAGGAGAGTTTGTTGATTGACTTCGCACGATATTTCTATAATCTCTATGCCATCCGGGTACGCAGCATTTTTAGCAAACCTCACTCTTTCATAGTTCGGGTATAATTTATGACCATGGCTTTCAGCTATTTTCCGAAGACACTTGTAGTGGTTTTTTTTAGGTGCATTGATATGATAAGAGAAAGAGCCTCGTCTTCTGACATCATGGAGAATCTGAGATGGGTGTCTTCCATTCAGCTAGGACTCTCCTTGCTCTGCTTGGAATGGTCGTTGTAATATCCTTCACTAATTTGCAGGTCGCCTCATCTCCTTCCTCTCTTAATGTCATCGATGCTGCGAATGATAAAGTTGCCGCCGAGTGAGAAGATCTAAGACTTTCAGTCTTCCTCCTCTTAGTTCTTTCGCTAACTTTGTCATTTTTTTTCAGGCGTCCACCAGATTATAGTGGGATCAAAGTGAGTAAAAAATCGCCCTTAAATCCATTGAGATAATGCAACAACTCAGGTCACTTATTAATCGCATATACTTATCCAAAGAATTAGAAGCTCTTGTCAATTCTAGAACGTTTTCTGTACATATATAGGTGTTTTCAGCCACTCAATATTTCTCCTCAAGAATCTTTCATTGTTTCTACTGCAGTCTTCCCATTTCCTTTGTTAGCGAATCACTTAAACGATATTTTTTGAAATAACAAAGAAATCCCGAAGAATGCCGATAGAAGTGAGGAATTTAATGTTACTAAATGACGATGACCCAGAAATCCTGCAGCGTCGAAGTGAAAAAGCGACAGTTCATCAACCGACTCGGAGTGATGCTATTACATTCACATAGGGTTCATTTAAATATTCATTGATAACCTTTTATCAAAAATGGAAGGACAGAGAAAGAAGCCTAAAAGCCTATACAGTTAATAATAACATTAAATACATCCTCAGCAAAGGCTTTGCATTCATAGCGCTTTATAATGTATGATGCGTCACGACATTCCATGAGTTACCAATAACAAGTAACATACATGAAAATTAAAGAAAGGGTCAATTCAGGAGGCGTTAATGGTAAATAAAAAAGGGAAATTGCTTATAGCACGAGGCGAATATAAAGAACTACAAATGAAAATCTCTTACCAGTTTGGATGATAGATGCCTGGTGAATGAGTGACACACCGCCAATGCAGTTAAAGCAGAAAACAGATGAGATTCCGCGGAGTTCTCAATATCCAAAGCGCGTGTATCCAAGTGCATCCAAAATCACCACAGCACAACTAACCTCTTTCACTGTATATTCAAAACTAAATTCATATATGCATTTTTTTCTGGAAACGGAATTTCCGAAAAAAGGTAAAAGGCACACGAGCAACGTGGGGTCATAAAAAGACCCTTTTCGCGACTACCGCATGGGGTGCACGGGCAAATACCAACCAGCTGCAGGCTGGTCGCCTGGTTGTAAAATCTATTTTGTCTTTGAGGTTAGAAGCAGGATAATAGAGCCGTTTTACCCATCCAAGGGGTAAAATGCACGAGCGGAATCGTCAGAATTTCAAGTCAGCTAGTTTGCATTCGGAAATTTGGTAAATAGTCACTAGTTAGTAAAAATGGATAGAGGAATGAAATCTTTACCTAAAGTGACAACAAACCAACTTGAAATGAATTGATAATAATTATGTTGGAATAAAACATACCCACAGCAAAGACTTCATAGCGCTTTTTGATGTACGATGCGTCTCGAAAATCCATGAGCCCAGGGAGCAGCCGCGGACTGCGCGGCACGGTAAAAACATCGATTTTATTTAGTTTGTCGCTAACGGTCGCAGATTATTTCCGCGGATGAAGACTCTGAAAGGCTTGATGCAATTACGATGTAAATATCTGAGAGCAACTCGGTGTCCTCCTTTTTATACAGCCACACACGGGCAAAAATGTTACTGAAATTAGCGTCCGCCATTTTGTACTGCATCGACGATAAATATTGCAAGACAGTAAAGAAATCAGGTTACAACAAAAGGAAAATAAATTTAGTAATAATATATCATAGCTTTTATTCAATAAATGTGCTTAAAATGATTCACTATCCAACATCCAGTCGAGTACGGCTATTCCCGCGGCCAGCAGCCAGCTCCGGGCGGTGCCGCACGTTCGAAAAATCGATCTTAATTCCGGCGTCGCAGGTGGTCGCAGCTGTACTTCCGATTATCATAATCTATATACTTTGTTGTATATGTGGTGTAAATATCTCGAGGTAACTCGGTGATCCTTTTTTTAAAATCCTACATAAACACAAAAATTCGACGAAAAACAGGGTCTGCCATTTTGTATCGTATTGGTCACAAATACAACAACTAAGTCGTGAAAGTTGATGGTAATCGATGATAACAAACCGTTTAACAATTTTATAAATTTTTGTTGCTATTGAATTACTACTAAAGGTGTGACACTAGTTTAAACATGCTGAATTTCGAAAAAAATTCAAAGCGGGCAATTTGCGCAGAATTTGTTCAAATTTGAGGCTATGTATTTTATTTAAAAAATTTGCCTAAGAAAAATATTATGCGTCAAAAAATGCACTAATGTGTTGGCAACAACTGTGCAAAGTTTCAACTTCCATACTCAAAAAAACCATTTTCGAGGTTTTGTCCAGCTTTTTTCGATTTCAGCCCACTGTGCGTCGGAGTGTACAGTGGTGCAAAGACAGCACGCAAATAGCATTGTAGATTAATCCCGCGGAGTGAACGGTCGCGCAAAGTGAGCACGCAAGTTTTTGGCAGAGGGAAGTTCGAGAGTGTGGCATCGTGCGCGAGACATAGCCCACGTAGAAAAGGAGAATTGACTAAGGAGCTGGGATTAAGGAGAGGAACGGGAGATTTTACAACAGGACGAGACCCAAAAAGCTGAGGACCCGCCAAGAACGAACACCACGCAGGATGAAAGGATTTTCCAGACCACAGAGCCGACCTGTGTCGTCGAATAACTGTATTGAAACTATAAACTTTTATTTTCATAAAAGATACAAGAAGCTATAAGGCAAGAGGTTTTAATTGGCCAAGAATTAAGTTTGTGACTGGTATCCCTTTGCATCTCGTAATTGGATTTTGCGAATAGTTCAAGTGATGAAGTGTGGCAAATAATTATAAAATACATATGTACTTAAAAAAAAGAATAATTATTCATGTACCAAATTTGTGTTTAAATTAGAATATGCATTTGGTATACATGACCTAAGGGTATAAGGAATTAGTTTGATTATTTAAAATTTATTTTAATTGAATACTTCATATTTCCAAATAAATTGCAAACGTATCTCTAGACCTGCAATGTTTCATGCATTTTCTTTTCCGACGAGCAAGTTGGGGCAAAGTAATCAAATATAAGGTAATATAAGATATCGCAATCGTGGTTTCTTTCCAGGTAAAGGAATCATTGGTTTTTCGTGTTACATATTTATCCACAACGTGGGGCATAATGCAAAGTAGAAAAATATAAAAAAATTCTTGTAACAAAGTGATATTGAAACCCATGCTGTCTCTACTTGCCACCCCGAGGGTGATTTTAGAGAGAAGCTGCAGCTAACTTTTCCAGAATCGACCGAAAGAGCAAATAATATTATTAACTTCCAAGAAGAAAAAATTATACGCCTTGAATCAAACAATTATTCCAAATCCTTCTGAAACCTCCAATTTGAGCCAGATAATCGGCAATAAGAGACGAGACAACTGAAAGTACTGCCAACGAAAAAAGTTTAGTAGAAGGTCTTAGTAGTTTGATTGGCCAATACACGCAGCACGTATTTCGAGTATGAAGAGTCGATTATGGGTGAAAGTAAATGATTCCTAAATAACAGTCTTGGCTAAACCTAACGGCCAAAACGAGGGCATGTTAGGAGGAATGAGAAAAAAATTGGATTACGACCAATTATATTTCGTAACATTATTTATCCATAAGAACGAAAGGAAAACGTATTTGATAGCGGATTGTAATAAATTTTAAAGTTGCATCGTGTCTTAAAAATGGCTTTCCCTTTGAAAATTTACGTGATAGTGTTTATTATTAAATTATTTCTTATCCTGACACTTGGAAAATTATATCTTTAAAATTGTTAACTTGTTTGGCAGTAAAGCAATTATTTATAGAAATTTTGTGGAGCAGCCTTAGAGAGACGAACACAAAAAAATTAAATTTTAATGAATAAACGATAATTGGTTACGAGATAAAATATTTTTTAAACAGATATTAAGCATAGCAATTTTCTAAGAATGTAAAATTCACCTTAATTACGAATGTTTGCCAAGCTACAAATTGCAATAAAAAAATAAACTCAATAGGCGCATTTCATCAACATGTTACAACACAAGAGGATAGCTTGCAAGAAGACGACGGTATGCGTTGAACGAAGGCGCTGGCGATGACCTTCGACAACTACGAGCCTATTGACCTGAATGCCCCGCGCAAGATAAGCAACAAAGACTCAATTCCTCCATAAACTGCCTAGATTTCTCCGAAACTTGGAACGTATTACTTAACAGACACTTGAATAACTGTAGCACAGCATTTGAAGGCACGCGCAAGCAGCGACATTGAAAACATGACATTAGGAATGCTTTTTTAAAAATTTCTCAAGTATTCATTACCGATTAAAAGTAAAAGTAATAATTAAGTAAAGGCTAGAACAACCTCAAAGAGACCATGGTCAATTTCCAAAAATTGAATCAACTAGGTAACAGGGTGGGGCACGTTTCTCACGCGTCGAACAATCTATTTCGATTTTTCCAAGAAGAAGAAATTTAGAGCTAAATATTTCCTTGATTGAATGTTTTTACTATTGTTAAAAACAAGAAATTTAAAATAAATAATTGCGTGGAAGGAATAAATGTTAAATTGGATGAATGAGAATCAAGCATAATTTTTTTTAACATCTACAAAATTGAAATCAATAATTCGCATTAATAAATTATATTTATATTGAGTAGGAAGAAGAGAAAATTTGCTGGTATACGAAAAGAGTTCACAATGTGTTTTATCAGATCGCGTAAAATTAAAAAATATAGGTTTATTTGTTTCTTCTACCTTGATGAAATCACTCTCTCAGTGAAAATTACCATATATAAAATAATAAAATTTCAAAAGTTAACAATTAATAAATGGTTTTTTGAGTTGAATCAATACATGACGAAAAATTATGATTATTTCCACAGAAAAACTGCAGCGCACTTTTCTAATTTTCCACCAAGATTACACAATCCAAAACATTAAATATATTTAAAAAATATGGTTTCTTACTGATATTGTGCATTTTCTAATTCTTTATTAATAATGAGAATGAGTGAAGAGAGAATAGTTAAGCTTTCTAACTATAGAGAAAAGCAAGATTAGTAATGCATGATGGATGAAAAATGGACAACTAAAAATATCCACATAAAGTTGCAATTAACATTTCATCGCAACATACACAATTGTTATATATTGGTAGGTGAAATATGTGTACTTTTGAAATATTATATTTGAAAAAAATGTCTTTTTTTGATAATGGTATGCAAAAGACCGTAATATGTGAGTGAGACCATATAATTTTCGTGAAATGAACTTAAAAGAACATATTGATTGCTCACCTGTCGGGTATGCATCAGGAGGCATGAAGAATAGAAACTTAGGTATTAAGGCAGGCAGAAAAAGCTAAATTAATGACGACAGCCAGTAGATCACGAAATGGGGTATCTGTAAATTTCGCAGAATGGGCATATTAGTATTTTCTTATAATCGGCTTTTCATATCGTGAATATGCTTCAGGAAGCGTAAAGTATTAGTACGTAACGGTAATAGAAGATTGAGGCTTAAAAAGATATGCAATGCAAGTGCCTAGAATGTCCTATTTAAGATAAGATAAGCAATCACTAGTGGCCATGCTGTAATTTGTTTTTCTCATCCTATGCAATATCCCAATAACATGAGCTTTACCGATTTTCCAAAGCAATTTGTTAAAAATTTGATTTGGAAAACCATTTTTGTCGACGAAATTTAGAAAATCATTACATGTTGGAAATATTTTTGAATTTTCAAGTAATGAAAATTAGAGGACCGCATAAAATCGACTTCCCTAAATGCGAGTATGCAGGTAGGAGTATAGGACAAAAAGGTATGGTTGGGAGCAGACAATTGGATAACAATGCGTCAGAATAAAGAGGAGAACATGATAAGAGAGGTGGGATGAAGCGAAAAAAACATTAAAATTGGACTCCGTGGTAAAGATAGGGAAGAATATATATATTTTTTCCACCAAACTCGGCATGAGTATCAACAGAGTCAATGCTATAATAAATAATTCGCTAAAAATATGAATCTGTGTGACCCATTTGCAATCGTGGTCATGAATGGAGATGGCTTGAAATTTTCAAGAAATGCCATTTACAAAACAGGAACACAAGTATGCATTAGTAGCAGCCAGGATCCACACGTAGGACTCAATACGAGGATTGAAGAATTAGTAAATGCACCGTAGTGAAGAGAAGACGGTAAAAAGAAGCAAGGAAATGAACAAAACACCGAGACACGACACCATGGTGACGGGAGGAAAGAACAGTCAGTTTATCTCAAATCAAAATTAATATTAATATAACCCATAAAAATTTACCGATTTTTAAATGAATTTGGACAAAATATGACGTGGAATCACCCATTCGTAATGATGAACATCCATGAGGATGCCTCGGAATGAAATCATGAAATGATCATTAAATAACAGGAAGCTATGGAAGGTATAGGTGGCGGCCGGAAAAGTGCTCTAAGGGCCGAGGGTACACAAGTCGCGGAATGAAGAGGTCGAGAATGTGTCGGAGTTGAGAAAAGATGGGAAAAAGTAGCAAGGATAGACTTTGAGATCGTACTCCGAGGCGGAGATAGGGAAGAATAAGATTAATTGTCGAGGAGCGAAGATACAATGAGCGCTAGAGTCATGGGGTGAGGTTGGCGGGGGAGCATTTGACGGGGCTGGAAGAGCAGCTAGAGGGAGGCATTCGACGGCCGGCGGTTCGCGAGGCGATTAAATTGGAATCGTTGGAAGGGGAGGGGGAAGCGGCGGGAAGAGGAGGATAGAAGAGATAAACTGAGTCGTAATTGCCTTTATCCATCGTAACTGATGACGTCACTCCCCGCTTCGGATAAAGGCGGCGAATTCTTCAGAGGGACGGAAAGAAAGGCTTAGACTGAGGAGAAGGAGCAGTTAGGTTGAGAATGGAGGCGTCCTTTTTAAAAGAACCAGAGAGTTTAGCGAGCTTAAAGAATAGGCACTTCCACCATTATCGCTGAATTGTTTTGCCACAGCGAGACACGTCTTCATTCGACTCTTAAGCTAACGATTCCCCTGCTATGGGAAGAGATAAAGCGACTTCGCATTAGTGGGAATTCCGAACGGCAATGAGCGAATCACTTGATATCCTGTTTTATCGTCTTCTTTCAAAGTTCAAAGAAGCGGTCGCATTGGCAGCGCTGGATGAAGTCAATAAGAAACCATACAAGGTAGGAAAAATCCCAAAGAAAGAGCAACTACGCTATGATCGGCAGTACTGAATTGCCATTGTGAAGATTAGGATTAGAATGGCGGCAGGGATCGGGGAATTTCTAATCCGAGCTTGGGTGTCAGCCAACACGATAGACGAATAAGGTATTCGCCCGTTCGACGAAACGTGACCTATTCCAGGCCAGTTTTTGTGAGGATATTCACTAATTATCCACGAATATTCCTAAAAGCCTATCAAAAGCGTGTGAATGGGTTGTCACAGAAAGAATGCGCTCGCTTCCAAGCATTCCATTCTAGAGACAATTTGCAGATAAATTCAGTGTCAGGCTTATACTATACCCACGTAGTGAAACTATCTACGGAGGGATTACTATAGAACTAAAAAAATACTGATCTAATGCCAGCTAGACATTTTACTGAGTGTTGACATTGTAACTCTGTTACTCCCACAGAATACTTCCGCATAAACTCATTAATGTGCTGATGTATTGCTGTAATTAAAGCAACATCTAAGACCCTTGCAAAAGAATACCAACGATTATGGATGATCATCTCGTTACGCGTGGTAGATATACTGTTGATGTCCACTGTAGAGAGAACATCGGACAAATTCAAGTAATGCAGCTGTATTAAAACCTATGGTAGGACACCGAATAAAATATTTCCTTCCCAGCTCAATAATATCTAATATAATTCACGAGAGTTCATACCTGCCATTACTAACAGTTGGATACGTTGGATACGTAGGTAGGAAAACGAATTATCTATCAACTGAATAAAAATAAACGTCAATCATCAAAAACAAAATTGGCTAAAATGTATGAAATGTATCGAAAATAACAGGTATGTATAATCATTGTATGGACACCGGTATATCTCTTATTTATATAAATCTCCACTTTTACCCAATTTGTACCTAAGTTTTTACAAATACGTAATAAAGAAAACAAACTGCACCTTCTAGAAGGAGAAAATCATTATCCACATTTCAGTAAGCCGCCAAGCCCCATGAGAACTTCACCTGTTGCATTTAGGGCACGAATATTTTCAGCTGAAGTTTTCAATTTATATTTCACCGAGAAGAAGTGAGGACTTGATCACGATGAAAACATGCGAATTTAAATGATTTTCCATGAGAAAAAATTATTCTTGACCTAGAATTGAACCACAGGCCTTTGGTTTTCTTAACCACAGCGCTAGAATATGTGCTATTGATAGATATACATATAAGACACGGTCTTAGGCGTTACTTTGTGAAACTGCTTCATCATAGAATAGATATACACATTTATAATCAAGAGAGATGCTAAAACATAGCTAAACCATACTAGACATCACATTTGTCATCCAACTCCATCAAGTCATGCGCCAAAACGTTTGTAAAGCTTGTCAGTCGCCTGAAGGTCACAAGCGATCTTCATCAAAGAGAAAGTTATCCATTACGTCCACTGTTCCCCACTACAAAGTGTCCGATGGGCTGAAAACCCTCCCTTTGCTTCTTTGCAATGCGCGGATGAGTTGCACCTGCTCAAAAAATAACAGTTGCGAGGAGTTGTTTGTGTGCGGAAGTGCAGTGAGAAGGAGATTAACCAGCTGAACGAATCGAACGCCCGCTACTACGCGCGGCTGAGACGAGACTGCGGTCTATCAAAATCACCCTTCCTTTCTGCGCTGCGGTTCTCGGGAGGATAGCCATAGACATGCTAGCTCTCACGCCGAATCCTGGACGGGTGTTGATAGTTATGCATGCACGATTGGGAATACCCATTACGTGAGCCTCCACTTAATCGCAATAAATGCGAAATGCTGCGTACATAAGGAACATCGCATGAAAATTGCAGCCCTTTCAATAGGAAATAAGCTCGGAATAGCTAAGTTGCATGTGAACTTTTTCTGCTAGCATGTCTACAAGGGGTGAAGTGAAATTTTACTTCCGGCATTTAAATACTACATGGGATAAAAGGGCACTACATAAATTGAAATTTTGGGAAGATTGATAACGTGGAATGGAATTCAGTGCTTAAAATTCTGATAGAAATCGTAGTGTTTTACAATGATCTTAGAATTGTTCATAGTTTGTATAAAAATCAAGTAGCTGTGGTCAAATGTGGACCCAACGGTGCAGAAGCAAGGATGAGACAAGGGTGTGCATTTTCCCCCTTAATGAGACAGAAATAAAATCATTGATAACTTAAACGTCAGAAGAACTGAAAAGACTTGATTTAAATTGAAAATTGGATTGTTTTGTTAATTTTGTTTTCTTACCATAAAAATTTTCACTATAATTGTGCCCTCACTATTTATGAGGGGATGGATTTTCCTATCGAGTCCCTTGGACCACGTTGTCGTCGGGATCCTTAGTAATCAGTTCACCCATAGACCCCTTGGCCGTAAACATTCATTCGGGCAATGTACTATTTGTTTCAATTATGTGCAGACACCCAAGGGTGCCGTTTTACTGATGCGCCCGCCACCGAGAACCGACGCAGGTAGACGCGAATGCGCCTGGGCTAGCAAGCAAAACGGGTGTCACACTCCTGAAGGCAAAAGCCCTAGCGGAAGGAAGGCACTGAGCAAACTCACGTCGACGCACACTTTGGCGAATGGGCGAAGGCTGCAGCTTGCCTCATATGAAGGCCGTTTTACACGGTACACGGAATTGCGCAATCTGACGTACGTGCGAAGGCGCAATCAAAATTGCGTCGCGTAAAGCGGTGAATTGCTAGAACACATGCGAGAATGCGTGGATGCGAGACGGCAAAATAGCCCCTGTTCTAATTTCGTTCATGCATTCGCGCAATTCCACGCAATTTTAGAAATTAATGCAGCTTTCGTGCCCCGTGTAAAAACGGCCTTGACAACCTTCGAAGTTTTCACCGACCTGGCGCCATCAGTAAAACGGTGCACGTAGGTGTCTACATATTACTTAAAACTATAGCATAGACGTTTTGGGTGCTTTTGGAGTGCGGTGAGATTTGTACAGGCATATCGGAGAGAGTGAAGACAGCGAGGCAGGTTGCTTGGGAGACTTCTGGAAGATATCTTGGACGAGCGACTCGAAGTCGCGTGGGAGGTCTCCTTACGTTGAATTGAGGACCGGGGAGAAGTTATTGAGATGGATCACACGGAACGGAGGGGGATGGAATATCCCAGAATAATGAGGGAGAGGCGTCTTTTGAAGGGGACGGACGTACGCAGTCTGGAGAGGATTCTACCCCCGAGGGTAAGAGGGAGGAACCGTGGGAGAGAGGAGAAGGAGGCGCACTAAATTTGCGAGCATGAGCCGCTCGTGCTGGAGGCGGGGTTTGGTTGGTTTTGATACGGCCACGGGGGAGGGGAGACGTATTGGGCGGAGAAATATGTAGGGACTCTTTTTTTTCGGCGAATAGTGCGCGGTGGGGAAGGGTAGGGGTATACTTGGGGGGCCCGTCCTTATTTGGGACCTTTAAGGGAAAGCCGACCGCTTCCTCAACCCTTCCCATACCGCCTACCACCCAAAATAAAAACCTATAATTTTTTCATATACCTATCTCTCTTTTCCTTCCACAATCAACTTCCTTTTCCTGCAAACTATCCTCCCCTTCTACGCGGACTTGTTCGATTGGTTGAAGACATCATAGATATCTCGATCGATAGACATTTTTTTATTCGATTTACTCTCTTGACATTTGAAGGCATAAAAAAATCAAGGTCATGTTGATAACGCCCACTGAATCACGTGATGTCAGATCAGACAAATTGAAAGGCCCTCAATCAATATACGACAAATGGAAAATGTGTAGAAAATTTCCAAACTGATAGGATCTGGAGTAATCAAACCGTCATTAAGTAATGCGCTGATGCAAAAGCCAAATCGGAATTCAATCCGTATTATTAAATTTAAAAAAATTAACAAAACCTGAGTGAATTTCCGATGTTGGCCATTAATTAGAACGATTTAAGTACTCGCGAGTCTCTCCCAAGATGGCCGCTTTATTATTAAATTATTCCCTTTGATTGACTAAACAGCTTTGTCATTCATTCATCACATTAAAATGTTGAGTATTGGGAATAAGTTACAACGATAAAATCATATCACAAAATATCTCCAACTGGAAACAGGGTTTTTTGATTAGCATGATTGATTGATTTCTAATGGACAGCCTTACTGGATATTTATCCATTAAAAATAAAAAAATAGAATTTCAATAAAAGGAGAACTTTATCATTAAAAAAATATAAGAAAATTAACGCAGATATGAAAGAAACATGGAAAATCAGGGAGAGGAGAGAAATAATTTGGAGGATATGGAAATATGAATTTGGAGGTAACTTACGACAGCTAAACGAGTATAAAAATAAGTGGTGAAGAAGGTATGCAGTAATACTAAAAAATAACGATTTTACCGATGAAGCACAGAAGAACTAAAATTATTGGACATGTGCTGAGGTACTCATTACCTAAAAATATATAATTTCGATGAAAATATTAATTGTTCGCAACAAAGAGGCTTGAAATCCTATGCTGGGCTAAAGAAGGCATTCACAAGAAAGACGCACCTTTTGCTACTAAAGCCTATAGAAGGTGACGGTAGTAATTGTTTCAATTTTTGTTCATCAAGTAAGATACTTTTTGCGCCTTTTAATACCTTCACATCACCAAATTTTCGTCTCGGTATTGCGGTAAACGGTCGGTGTCGAAAAATAAGACATTTCAATCCACAAATTTGGGGTTTCCTCTTTTTAGACCGGTCCTAGATATCATTTTGGACATTAGAGGCTCCAATACAAGTAAGGAGAACGCCTTAACAGAAATTTAATTAAGACATTATTTTTTTTGTAATGGACAGCGAGGGAGAGGAAATTTCTAAAAATTCTATTGGGGTCCGTAATTTCCCGGTTTCCATCCACAGGAGCAAGGCCTTTAGGCCCTTAACTCTGAAGGCGTTTCGTATCCGTCTCTTAAGCTGAGCAAACAAACTCTTAGCATTCCATTAGTGTAGAATTCTCTTGCACTTCTTATCAACGGTAATAAAAAGGTGCGTTGCTCGAGGTAGTCAACTAATGGAATCCTTGCGTTATGTACCAGAAATATCCATGAAGCCTTTTAACTCACCTGTTTACCTGAAATCCTTCCCTCTCACACAGCTTTCGGCGTCCTCCTCTTCGGTAGTTAGAGAAAGTTAGAAATAATGTTTGATAATTTTGGATTTTTCGATAAATGAATAGGAAATTATGAGCTTCATACCTCATCCTCACCCATGAAGTCTACCAGCTTCTTTCAAACACAACTTAATCGAAGCTTCTAAAATAGAGAACCTTATAATCACCGCCTTCTCGCTAAACAAACAACTACATGTTTACTATTTTTGTAGACACTCTTGGATTTATTTATTACACTATTCTACCGATCAAGGTAGGTTTCCATTGAGTACTTGAAAATTATTATGGGAAAATCCCCTTTCTTCAAGCACTTCCCTCGTCAATTCAGAGTAAGGCCTACCCCCTTTCTTCCTACCAAAAAATCCCATTCTTTTTCTTCCTCTCCCTCGTTTACCAAACATTCTACCCTCTAACACTGTTTTTAACATCCCTAACAACTTTTTCTAAGTGGAGTTATTTACCGTATGAAATAAAATCCTCAGTAAATTTATTTATAATAGTATTCTACCGATTAAAGTAGGTTCCCATGGAGTACTAAAGAGGTAATCTGGGAGCCTCCCGTTCCTTCCAGCACTGCCATTATCAATTCACTGTAAGGCTCCCTTCTCCCTTTCAATCTACCTAAAAATCCTATTCTCTTCCTTCCCCTCCGTCGTTTCCCTAACATTCTCCCCTCTAACACTGCTTTCAACATCCCCTCCCCTCCAAACACTCCCTCCATCAATACATTCTGTCTCCTCCGTATCTCATCTAAAAGCTGCCTCCCTCACCCACCATGTCCAGCACTTCGTCGTTCCTCCTCCTAACCGTCCTCTTCACCTTCTCCATTCTTCTCCAAACCCACATCTCGAATGCATCCATTCTTCTCTCGTTCTCCTTCCTTAGTGTACACGTTTCCGCACTGTAGAGAGCTACACTCCAGATCTAACTTTTCACTAACCTTTTCTTTAAACTCTTACGTAACGATCCTCTCATAAGCTGATTCCTGTTCATGAACGCCTCCTTGGCTAATGCAATTCTCTTCCTGATATCCTTACAACTGTATCCGTTTTCCTCTAATGTGCTGCCGAAATAGCTGAATTGCTGTAACTGCTCAAGATTTTCCTCACCTACTTTTATCTTGAGTCTCACATTCCTTGCTCGCGATGCTTTACGAAAGTGCATGACCTTGGTCTTTTTGTGATTATTCCACAAACCATACTCCTTGCACCGCTTGTCTAACGCATCCACTAGAGCCTGCAGTCACCTCACAGACTGGGTAATCAGCACCTGATCATCCGCGAACCGATTTAAACCTCATTTCTCCCACTTTCACTCCAGCTAACAGATCGTCCCACGCTTCTCTTACCATCATTATGTCCTTAGTATTTACTACTACTTCTCCACCGACACCTTTTTTTGCGCCTACGCCTACTATTCCCGTTTTGATATCATCCCATCCTTCCTCAACAATCTGTGTACTTCCAATCTCCCAGATACTATTGTCCACTAGTTCCTGATATTTTCTCCTGAAGTATACTCCCCTTTAGAGCATTTTCATTCCATTTCGTTGCCTTCCTAACTTTTATAAGTCTTTTGAATCGTACGCTGCATTTTATAAGCACTAGGTTATGGTCTGAATCCGCATCCGCTGCAGGGAAGTTGCGAGAGTTTTTCTCATTGTTGTTAAACCTCTGTCTTACCAAGATGTAGTCTATCTGATATATCTCTATATCCCCTGGACTTCTCCATGTGTACATTCACCCTTTATGATGATTGAACCACGTCTTTGTGATGAATAATTTGTTTCTTCTGCAAAATTCTGCTTCTTTTTATCCCCTGTCGTTCCGCATTCCTAGTCGAAAATCTCCTATTTCGTGTCCATCCCTCCCCTCCCCGACTGAGGCGTTCCAGTCCTCCATCACTACTAGATTGTTCTTACCCGGGGTTTCACTAATAATTTCCTCGAGCTGTTCATACACCTCATCTACTTCTTCTTCCCTATGATTACTAGTGAGCATGTAAACTTGAACCACCACAAGGTTGGTGGGCCGCGCCTCAATTTCTACCACCAGAATCCTATCGCTTACCTGGTCTATACCTACCACAAGCTTACCCATCTTCCCGTTTAATACTAAAGCTACCCCTCGCTAGCTTTCCTCTCCATCACTATACATATATAACCCTATAACCATCACTCCAATAGTCCCCACCATCCTTCCACCTCACTTCGCATGCCCTTTGCGGACGGGTCCCATTCGATGAGATTCCGAGGCTCATTTGGTTGTACTCCATGTTTTCAGGGAAGAGATAGTTGGTAGGGTTTCCGACTTCCATTCCAACAGTGTTTTTTACGTGACACCATCACGTGGACTACATTTGGCCTGGCTCCTACCCTTCGACCTATCTGGCATGGGTGGCCCCACCGGGAGTAGTTTAGAATTAGCCAGTACAGCTCTAGGGGTCATAGGAACGCGCAAGCCTACCCATTGCGACAAGGTTATAGACCAAGGTAAAGGACTGTTGGATTACACCATTTAAAAATAAAGTTGGAATTTATTTTTACTCATATTCACAAATAAAAATCCAAATATCGAGGCTTCTCCATTCCCACGACAATATAGCGAGGCTACATGTTTGCGCAAATCCAAAGATAATAACGTGGTTCAATTCCCGCCACAAGGGGAATTTTATTTCAATGGTAATTAGTGTGAACTTCAACCTTTGGCCGTACTTAGCTTGGAATATCATTTGATGTTCATAGCAATGTATCGTGTTGCACTTCAGATCTAATTTGGCTACGCTGGCTGGAAAACTGCAATTACAGGAGTAACTTTAGTTACACCTTCCAGCCTTACGGGCATGTATTATTCGTTTACGTTCAGCCAAAATAACCTAATTTAACTTATGATTTAATTTTTTGAAACATACTGATCAAGAAAATTCCATTTTGCAATTTTCAGAGATATAATGGGAACATTATGAAAATTTCAAGCAAAGATGTTTGACATTTGTTCGAAAAATCGTAGAGTCGCTAACTCGCAGCGAAAATATTTGAAAATACTATTATAGGAATGCCTCAATGGAAGCCTGTGTAAGAAAAAAGTTTCCAGAATATCTGGGTGGTAAAGGTAAGGATTAAAAATCATGCCCGAATAGATGTGTCCCAGCTGGTACCTGTGCGGCTCCTAATTTTCACGGGGGCGACTTTAACCTCGCTTTGCCGGTCTCGGTGGCGGCGGTGTAAAGTTTTTGCCTGCCAAACGAAAGGTCGCGGGTTCGAGTCTCGCATGAGTAGGCTGCTCCCATTCAGAGCATGGCTGTTTGTGCACGCGTAGCTATTGACTCTTTGATTAAACCCAAATGAAATAGACCAATATATGCTGTTTTCGGTGGTATGGGAATAATAAACATTCGCATAATATAGTACGTGGAAATGCAATCAAAATAATTGAAGAAATCTAAAGCAATCAAACTTTAGATAATATTTACATGGCCATTGAGGACCGTAGCCAAGGGGGATAAGTGAAATATTTACTTTTGGAGATGAGTGCAAATAACGGTCGGGGGAGTACACAATACTGTTGCAGCAAAGGGATACAAGTGAATCTCTGATAATAATATACATTCAATGTTTTACATGTATGTCTTCCTTACAAAAATATTGTGTACCCCACCAACCATTATCTAAAAAAAATTGCCCCTATCCCTTGGCTTCCAAAGTCCTCAATAGAAGGGATTACACTACCAAATATTTTATCTGATTTATATAGCAATGGGTTTAAGAAAGGCTCTCACCAAATTTTACCATTGAGCGCAGAATAATTTCGCCCCTAGAGCAGTTTGAAGTTTCAACTTGAATTCCGCGCCAAAAACGTATTTCTCGGGGGACGCCATGTTGATGACGTGTGAACCTCATGATGTCTGCATTGCTTGCATAAGGAGTGCATTGTCGTATACGTTATTTCGAGTATAAGTAAATACTATATAAAACGGAGAATTTTAAATGAGTGGGAGGAAACCTTATGTATATTGTTGTATGCCGAGATGTAAATTTACCTCTCGTTAAACGCCAGAAAAGTATTTTTTGTGGTGCCAAACGACCCAGACCGGGGAAGGCGGTGGTGCGACGCTGCACGGAGACTGCATATTCCTTCAGAAATAGGCTGTTATAGAATGTGTGAGGGTCATTTTAATGTAAATCACTTCTGCTTCTTAAAGAGATTTAGTTTCCATTACTCCTTTTGTTGTCTTTGAGCGCCCCTCGCGAAAATTTCGTATGTGCTTAAATATATACGCACTCAACGGAGAATTTTAATTTTTAATTGCAAATATATCATTCTGCTTCAATTTATGTTGGATATAATGATTATTTCGTGTGCATTTACTGCATATTTGCCCTGGTTTTCACTCTTTGTTTCTATCTTGCGCATTAAAAGGCAACCACTGCAACGGAAAGTCTTCGACGCTAACCCGGTGATGTGTCAAATAGTACAAACTAATACATGATAATCTCAAATTTGTACTCCAGGAACACTGCGATATCGAATTACTCACAATGAGCAGAAATAAGCACATTTGACTCCCGGTGCCGCCAGGTCTTTAAATAGAAGAACAAATAGTAAATAATAAACACAGATAACTTTGAAAATCTTACAAAAAAAAACAGAGAAATCGGAGGCAAATACTTATTGGATGAATACTATCAAATAGTTTGAACTATCATCAATCTAAACAGAATAATTGTCAAACAATAAAATATAATGAGTGACTCCTTTCGCCAGGCTTCAAACTATACGCTAACGCCTGGATTTTGTCCACCATTTTACTCTTAATTTTAAAACTTCTCATCGGCAATAATCAAAGCATAATATCAAATACAGCGAAATTACGATTATAAAAAACCTATTAATAAGTAGGAAAAGAAGCTGAAAAAATTATGACAGACAGTCCCGACCCCTCAATCTTCACTACCCGAGCTGAAAGCGTTGCTCACTAGGCCACCGCCGCGGCGATCCATTACATGTCAAAAATTATTTAATAATTACTTTAACCACTAAGGGCCAGTTTCACCAACGAGGATAATTGAATTAACTCGGATAATATTCTCAAAAACCGAGATATTACAACAATCGTGTTTCACCAGATGCATTAACTCGGTTTTGGGCTGTTATCTCGGTTTATACTTTTACTGACGATATTCCGCAGTTCAAAGCTTATTATCCGAGTTAATCTGAGGGCAGATGGCATGGCGCGCATGCAGCTTCATCAGCTCTCGGAAAATACGAATGACAGCGATGAAGAATATCGACATTCTATTCGGAGACCACGTTCATTATGGATAAATGAGCGTGCAGATTATTTTAATATATATGGTGAAGTACATTTATTTACTCATCCCAAAATGGCATATGAAACTGCAAAGGCCGTTCTCGCTCTCATTGAAGAAGACGAATTTTACTAACAAGGGGAAGTGGAGGTTTCCAATGCCGTATATTTTATAGCATTCGGAATGGCGAACACATCTATAAACTGGTGGTGATTCTAATGAATGGGCCTTTGTTTGGCTGTAATTAATTAATTTTCATGCGGTACTTTTAACAAGCCTTATTCAATAATAATTTATAATGCTAAAATAGCGCGGTAACTCATATCTCGGGTAGTTGGTGTAGTGGTACCGTCGTCGACTCTCACCCAGGGGACCAGGGTTTGATCCTTCGCCGTGGCAACTTTTGCATAGCTTTTTTTTTCGTCTTCGTTTTGATCATACGGCGACAAGTATATGAATAATTTTAATTGTAGCAAGCATAGACATGAGGAAAAATTTTTATCATCATAATGGGGTACGTGATCTCCCCTTGTCAAAGAAATTTCACGTTACTTTCTCTTAAACTTGAGCTTTCCCATGCCTATGCTCCCCTTGAGCCAATATTTCCGACAACTCTTGCCAAAATATGTTCGTATTCATAAATGTCATAAGCCTTTCTTTGAATTTTCTTACATATATGTACAAAAACCTTTTATCTCTGTCCTCTTCCTGAATTAATACCTATGTAACAGCATCGTTATCTTCGAAATCGCAATTTTACCAATGTGAGACGTAATTAATTATTGTAGCACAAAATAACCAAGAACTGTGTTTGTTTAAATGTGGGAGTCTCGGTAAATTAAAAATTTTCATTTTTAAATAACGATGCATTAAACAAGGGGCTTACAAGTTTTTTTACCGCAATATTCTCGCATTCCTTGCTCTTGCTAAACGCGGTTCCCCTATTTGTTTTTTATTTATTTTTTACTACCCGTGCGTGGTATTTCGTAAGGCAAATTAATAAATCCTTACACGAAAACTTAATATTTGAGCTTTTCGAACTCTCATTGTCTATATTAATACTGTTGCTGTTCATTTTATCACTCTGTACTTGATTGTACACTTACCGGCTTATTAAAGCTGATTCCATGTCATACGGTTGCTTACCGTCATTTGTTTTTCCCACGTCAGAGTTATGAAAAACGTACAAGCCAAATCATTTATTCTGATTATCTCGGTTTTTGAAAACTAGGATAAAACGTCGTTGGTGAAACACGGCCCTCACATTTCTGAGATAATGATTTTAACCGAGTTTTTGAAAACTGAGATAATAGAGAATATTATCCGTGTTGGTGAAACTGGGCCTAAGGGTAAAAACCGGTGCAAGTATGCACTAAATGCTCACGAAATAATCATTACACCCTACGTAAATAGAAGGGGAATGATAAATGTGCAGTATAATATAATTTGTCCCTTTGTGTGCATGTATATAATCACAAGCGGAATGTCTGCGGAGTGCAGCATATAACTACGAAAGGAGCATAGGATACTAAATTTCCTTGAGAAGCAGAAGTGGTGCCACAAACTTTGTCCTAAAACTTTTGAAAGTGACTGTACGTGTAATTCTGATGTAAATATAAGTGAACTTACGGATATTTTCATGTCAAAATCCCCATCTCTGAGTTACTCTTTCATTTTGATGACAATTGTTTACCATTTTTCATAGAAGGAAACTGACTTGAACATTTATCGGGAACATAAGTAGACCAAAGCGAGACCTCTGCTTTAAAAAATGCTGTTCCAACGAAATGTGAATGCTAATCCTAAAAGTAACGGAGAGAACCCCGAATTTCCTCCCTTCAGAGGGCAAGAAAACAGCTATAGCTATAGCACATTTGTTCATTTATTTCACAATTTACATCCGGAAACTAAAAACCAGTAATAATTATAGGGTTTTATGATGGTAAGTCCACAAAAAACAAACATCCACGATAATTGCCGTGATTACTGTCTCTTTCAAAAGTGTAAACATTTCATCGTGAGAAGTTTCATTTCAAAGAAATGATTCTTTTTGAGACGAAAAATTGTCCAGAGTCCGTGTTAATAATGTCAGTACACTTCTGGTATCTCCCAGAAGAAAATTAACATTGTGTTTCGCCATGACGATAAACTTTTGACCACTATTTCCACGAACGCAGTGTGTTTACGGCTTCTTCAAGCATTACTCTCGCGACATTCATGAGGTTCACACGTCACGCGGCGTCAGCCAATAGAAATACGTTTCGCGCCGTGGGCGTGGCCGAAGCTCCTAGCGGACTTTCAAAGCTACTTATCTCGGTTAAAAATCGACTTTGAGCTCTAAAATTTGGCGTGTGTGTTTTTCAATCATATCTTTTTGGTTCTAAATAGCAAAAACCAATTTTTAATTTTGAGTGTTCCCTCCTTAAGAATTTAAATAATTATCATTGTGTACTAATCAACTTTAAGTTCCCTTTTTGTAAGGGCTAGGAAAAAATCTGGGGAACGAGGTGGTACTTTTTAGGGAAATAAATTCACCAGTGAACATTCTGGATTACCATCAGGAGATTAGTATACAACTTCCCAACGAAGGGTATAACCGCATTGCCTATCGTCTTCAGGAAAAGAGGCCACGTCAGTTCAGAAATACGAGCAAAAAAATCCCGTATAGACCCTTCACCTCATCACGTTGCGGTATTCCACATCAAAATAGATGAATAATTACTGTCACTCTTAATATAATTGCTATACCATCACACAAGTTCCGATTACATCGTAATTTGATGCAATCATCACAATCGACCAGAGAATAAATGTAGATTTACCTTCAGTAAATATACGTATCAGACCTCCATAACTGTTGGAAGCGTGATGGCAAGTCTGTGCTGGTCGGAGAATCTATATTTGTCCGCAGAGGGGAAACGAAGCAAAGAAAATACTTGAAATGATAGAGGGAGGGAGAAAGTGGAAAGGGAGGAGTTGCCGTGGAATAGGATGGTGTCTCCGGAGCGGGGGAGTGAACTTCGGCCATAGGCTGTCTGATGCACTGCCATTAAATTAGATTTCTCACAGATTTTCAAAATAATATGTCCTTCCTTTCAAGTTCCAAATCTGGGATTTTCTGTTATACAGTGGTCTCTCGGTAATGCGGCAGATATCGGATCAGATCACTGCCGGATAGCTGGAAATCACTAATAAATACGCAAATCAAAAGCAAAGGTTATGTTTTATTGTATACGAACTTGTGTATAATATATTTTATTACGCACTACAATAGCACATACATGAAAATCAAGTCTTAACATTGCCTCCCCTCCCAGTAAGCACCCCGTCCTCTGTTTTTTGAGTTGGATTAGGTTCATCTGCGAAGTAGATTACTCGAAGTTACCGGGCTATCCACTTGGTCGCTGCTTGCATAAAAACGCTCTTACAATAAGTCACACGGCTTCCCCTGTGGCTACCATAAAATTTCTGTCTGGATTACACGTGCCTTCAATTAATATCCTGAGCTTCATATTAATTATATCTATGGAATCAAAACTTTGAAAAATATTTTCAACAGTTCTCTACTCAAAGCTATTTTCCTTATACCAGGTGCTTCTAAGGCCAAGTAGGTAAGACGGTAATATGTTCTTCGGCGGGATATAGCTGTAGCGATGATTTCTTTGTTCCGGAAAATCTATTTGGGATAGATATTCTATTGGGACTACATTTGTGGCGCATTTTTTTCGCCAAGTATGTATCTGAGTTTCCATTTATTCTGTATCATTAACATCCATCAATCCTAAGAAGGTTTGATGCAGCTCTTCGCTCAACTCTCCCATGAGCTAATAATGTGATACCCACCCATTTCTTTTGATTTACATCTTTCATCACCTACTCCATGTATCCAATCCGTAGCCCCCCTTTGCATTCTTACTTGACGCCAAGTTAAGTAACGATTAGTTGCTGTGTTGCATTTAGTGTTATTTATGTACTTTATTCCTTTCTGAAGAAGGAGGATTGCGGTAAGTTCAACAGGCCCGGCTCCAGTGATAAGAAAGATATTTCAATATGATTTGTCCTTTATATTGTAGATTACACGTGATAACTGTGAATATGATCTTTTCATTCAAATAAAACGAGCAGTAATAATTGATACCATTTTAGTACTGCTTGTACTCAAGTCAACCAAAATTAGCCATATTTTCTTCATTGATCCAATTCTATCTCCAGGAAAAGAGATGTGCTTAAGCGGAGATAAAGCTCTAGAAATCATGAAGTCACTTGAAAGTAGATATAGAATTTCTGAAATCTACAAACTATTCCGCCAGCCGCCTCAGTAGGCGTGCGTCGGGGAGTGTTAGAATATAACCCGTTAATAAGAGAAAGAGAAATAATTAGTAATACAATAGAAAATATATATTTTTTATAAAAACAAGAAAACAATAGCTTAAGGCCCCATAATTGTTTTTAAAAATTAAATATTTTTGAAGAGAAAGTTACAACAACTTTTAAAGGAATATTTTAGATATTAAAAACGAAAAACGTGGTGTTCATGTAAGGCTATATTCGCTTTCACTAAGAGACAAGCATGATATCTATTGATCAGCAAGAATAAATACAAAATTTCCGGAAAAAAGAATTCGTCGCTACTGCCCGCCGAAGAACATATTACTGTCTGATGTACTTGGCTTTCAAAGTACCTGGTATAAATAAAATAGCTTTGCTTAGTTTTGAGAAGGGAATCGTTTAAAAATATTGCCCGAAGTTTTTATAAATAAAAATAATCTCAAACTCAGAAATATAACTGAGGGTCTTTTTAATCAATAAGAATTTTTTTTCGCTAACCTCAGGTGAAGCCATATAACTAAGTCAAATGGAGTAATCGATAAGCCAATTGTATGCCAAAGTACTCGTAATATGTATTACAGAAAATCACTGATTTGGAACGGGAAATAATTTTTATTCTCCTTTTTGCAATGCCAAAAGATATTTTTCAAGGACACATTTTGTAGTGGATATGAAAATTAATAACGACTTTGAAGTGGAAAAAGAATATTTATCGGCATAAATTATCTTATTTAAAGGAACCACTCCGATATGGGCATAAAATGGCGAAATCAGACAGATTTTACTTTCGAGGGAAGTTTTGGCTCTGGCGCGGAGAGGGTCCATATACTCCTCGACCGCCATAAATCGGTCTCAAACAAGTAGACAGCAGTTAAGGCCCTCTCCACACTTCACTTCTCCAGCTCTTTAAAACGAAATTTATTTGTATTTCCCCAGCGCCGTTTCATAATTTCAACAGTGCGCTTAACTTGCGATATCAATCATCATGTTTCATAGATTTAGTAAAATACAAGCTGTAGATCTCAATTATTCTACCTTTTTTTTCTTCGGAGTTTCTTTCAATGTGAAGACGAAAATTTAATATCGGACACGTGCTTTTCACGCTTAAATATCGTGTCGCTTATAACCTGTCAAATTAAATATTTCAAAATACAATTTTCGGAAATTAGAATATCGATACGGATTATTTTTATCCAAATTCGTCATCAATATTAATGTTTATTAATGGGATTAAATTATATTACATACAAACGTTATTCGAATAAAATGGCCGAAGGTACTCTACAAAGAGGATTCCTTAGCATATAAAAAAGAATCTTTCAATGTTACGTAATTCGATCAATAGGGTAGTTTCCTTCATCAAAATAAAACGAAAGGCATTGATTGCTATTCGTTACCCACCATTATTGTATTCATAATATACAAATTATTTCGTTTCAGAAATACCGCTTTAGACGAATGGAAACGGTCAATTTTAACCTCATTTGAAAAAGGCCAGATTGGCGTCCATGCGATGCCACTCCACGTGACGTCACAGGGACCTAGTTTCTATACGAGTAGATAGGAGTTTTACATAGATTACCAATGCATGCATGAGGCACAGAGCTCAGGGAAACATCTCTTAATTTTCTCACACGGGGTTTTACAAGCATTCATACTTAGCCGTCGCGTTTTCGCGCGCTTAAAAATTTTCACTTTTCATTTGATCGCGAAAAATAGATATCGTCATTTAAAAATCTAAAAGCGTGAAATACGTACTCCAGGAGTAATAATCTTTCGATTTAGGCAATCAAAAAATAATAGGAAACCACCCTATTGTATATAATTCCTATTCCAGTCTTGACTCTCAAGTTTTACCCGAGAACTTTGATTAAATAACGGGTTACTGATGAATACTTACGATTGCCTACTTGTGCATAGACCGATAGAGCACGAAAGCGAAAGTAACGTAAAGATTATACTCATATTATGCAAAACTTACTTTAAAAATAAAACAATGGATATGAAATCCCCTATCTTAAAAATAGCTGCGATATTGACGCAAGAAGGGTTGAATGACGACCGAAGATGGGTCCACAGAGAAAACCGAATGGAGAGATCAAGGCAAGTAATGAAAAACTTAGAGGTAAACATGAAGAGATGAGGAGTCCCCCGTCTGGCTCCAGACAACCGAGGCAGGATTACGAGCTAGGATAACTAAAACAGATTGGAGAGAATACTCATCAAAACGGGATATAAAATGCTCATAACCTTCCCTCCGATAACAGTTTCTGTCTTCTCCGTCCGTAAAGCAAGGGCGATGTTTGCGCAACCAAAATTTCGTGCATTACTCAAAAAATCATACCACATACCCTTCAACTTTCAACTATTTATAGCGCAATAAGAATGGAAATCCATCGTACCTAAACACAGAACAACAGATTTTTCCATAGCCCCTAGTTCACTAGATTCGGAGAATAATACTATAGTGGTTTGCTACTGCAATACTTAAAACATCCCATTGATTGAGGAAGATGCATTTGAATCGTACTTGGTTAATGAATTAAAGACACATTGCCAACGATAAAAATTGCAAGACAATATAAATAAATGTTTAATTTGGCCAAATTGTCCCATAAAAAATATTTTTCATTAAAAAGCCCTAACCAACCTTCGGATCGAGTCACAGAGTGGGTAACAAGGAATCCGAACTAGTGTTCCATGGAATTAAAGTCTTTGGCATCTGTGTCACTCATCCAAATCAAGGATGACTCAATGCTGGGAGGAGTTTTAATATAACTGGCGATTGTAATTCAACTAAGTATGTTATGTTTAGCGGTTTTTCTAGGTGAGTGCGCCAATATCTATACAGAAAAAATGATAAGACAAATATTGACTAGACTTCGGGCGTATAAAAGACCAAACTAAAGTAAAAAAAGTCTTAAAAGTTTAGAGCTATCCTTATAAGCAGTTATGCATACAGTACCCATTTTTAAATTAAGCCTACTGGATAATGGGATATATAATAAACAAAAAATGCCGTAATGGCATTGCTTTGATTGGCAATGGTGAATACGTGAATCATAAACGTAATTATTTTTTCAAATCCTTCCGAACATGCCCGAAGCACCTACTTATCACATCGTCTTTCTCTCGGACGTTCTTCACCGTTTTCTCTGTTTTTTTAGACTTATACACTATAAGGCTTATTCCCTTTCTTTTCATCTTTAAATCGAATTCCCCCATTTCCCGCTGATCTTTCCGCTGATTTTTCCACTTAACACGGTTTTTAACATACCATCCCCGCTCAGTTTTTGCTTTACCTAAACCTGAATCTCTATCGTATCGTAAAGTTCAATCTATTAGCCGCAATAATGTACTTAATTACATACTGCATTAAATAAGTGACTCGCTACGCAGTAACGTGTGCGAGTACAAAGTAATTCCACAAAAGGTGCAATTAACAATCGAAAAATAATTTGGTTACGACGGAATACGAACCCGGATTTCTCGATTGCCGGTCAGGGAACCTCTCCATTCAGTGGTGTAACTACAAGGTAACCAACCGAAGGTGGGAAAGATGATAGACTGGCTGTGATTGATAAATTCTCCTTGCAGACCTGAAGACTATCGGCTGAAAGCCTTTAAAAAATCTCTAAAATATCTCTTAGATATTTTCAAATAATTCTACAAGAAAACTAGTAGTAATCCTCACTGGCTATCGGGAGACCAAGTGATTATTTCCAAGACCAAGTAAACCAAGTTATTCTTTCATGGCAAATTTCACCCATAGTGTACAGGGGCGGATCCAGGATTTTTTCTGGGGGGAGGGGAGCAAGGGTCTGATAGGTCATCTCATATTTGAGATTAAAAACGAAATACAACAATTACTGTAGAAAATATTACCTTTATTTGATATGAAAGTTATAAATATTAAATTAAATGATTGAGGCTCCGTAATACGCCAAATAAAAAGAACATAATGATAACCATATGAAAAATCTTGTCTATTTTTTAAGCGTATAAAAGGGGCACGTGTCCGCGTGCCCCCCCTAAATCCGCCTATACTTATGAGGATGTTAATTTTCTGCAAAATCAGGAACCGTTTCAATGAGATATTTTTCAGCCTACCGGGGGAGGGAGGGGTGCTATCCTACCTATGATAATGTGAATAAACAATTGATTTCGAAGGCAAGATCTAGAGAGGAGGAGGGCTTTTTCGCGTCCGCTGCATCGCGGTATCGCACGGTGCTGTTAGGAGAAGGATGAGATTTTTAAAGGGATAGAGGGGGTGGAATGGAAGGGAGGCTTAGGGGTCCAGGTGAAGCGGAGGAGACGGGAAAATAATCTTGGATGGGGACCAAAGGAGAGGAGTGTGCAGACGGCAGGGCAGACGGGTGTGGAGGGGGGGGAGGTGCCGAGTGAGGGGGTGAAGTGGGTGGGGTAGGAGGCGCGGCGCTGCCGACAGTCACACGACTATATTTAGCCGTCGGCGTCGGGACGGGCGAGGAGACCGCAGGGATATGCTAGGGAGAGAGTAACTGCGGATTTCCCCGGCGTCGGGGCACAGTGTGTGTGTGAGTGAGGAGGAGATGGGATCTCGCATCACAGTGGGGAAAGTTTGTGCAGAATTAAGTTTGAATTACTTCAAAGTATGTGCAGAGTTGACTTAATTCAGAATGAATGTGCATAGAACGTGCTTAGAACATGCAAAGATCGTTTCCCGCTGCGCTTACTTTGAACATGTGCAAGGTGATTGTTCTCAGCACATTCTTTGAACTAAATTAGGGAACTTATTCAAAGATTGTTCATTTTGTACATTATTTTACTGATGTCCGCGGGTTGTACGATCTGAGATGACGACGGATTGTGGAGAATACCTCCCAATTCACATAAAGTTCGAAGATTATTTCATATTTTCCCCCCAAATGTCTACATAACGTGCGAGCGATGATCACTTGAATACTAAAGCCTTTATATAATTTAAAGTTCACGGAAATTCTGAATTAAAAAAAATTGGCAAGCAAAGCTATAAGCTAAGTTTTATAATTGGGAAAACATTTTCTTCTTGCTTAACACAATAATCGAAAAATTCTGTTGAGTCCACAACAGGCAAATCTGATGGAACGGAACATATGGAGTTGGGGTAGATACTCGCCCTTCTGAATCGAGTCGATAAGAGACTATAAGGGCAGCGTTAGGACTTACGAGTTGGATAGTTGACTTGTAATGTAGCCAACTATTTGTGTATTCCTTAATGCATGTTTCTGAATTTTCCTAGTATTTCTAGTATTTATATAACTATCGATATCGACATCGATGGCACCGATGTATCGAACCACTCGCGGTTCCCGATCATCGAAAACAAATACATGCAATACTTCTCAGAACCTCACTTAATTCTGAGTCCGACACAAGCGATAAATGAAGAAAGATATTTTGCTGAGAGACATGTTGCAACATTGATAAATGAAGAGAGATATTTTGAAGAGAGAGATGTTGCAACATTGAAACCTAGGTCGTAATACATTTTACAACTGTGGAAAATTGCAAATATTTATTTTAATATGGAAAATTTTTAATCTCCCCTTCATTCTTGAATTTTTGGATTTTATTTTGCCGGACAGTTGTAGGAATTCATTTTACCCCAAAATAGTTAAGGGCTTCAATCAATACTCTTGGTTAATAATGTAAGACACTTTATTTCTTCAACATTTTTATAATCATTTCTATTTTATTACCGGCTAATTATTCTATTTTTAGTAGCCGAAACCGGTAATAAAAGAGAAATTTTTATAAACAAAGTGGAAGAAAGTGTCTTTCATTATTAATATGGATCCCTTCCACCACGTTCATGCTTCAAGTTTCGATTCAATGCTCTTGGGATTCAGTACTCGTTTATCCTTTCACTTATTTTTTAAACAAATTTTTTATTCTCGTTTCTTTGTTAACTTCTGGCATTCTCGCACCCCCAACCCGTCACACGTCTATTGAGGCGTCTCTCGGGGTGGCATGTAGAGTACTGAAAATAATGCAGGATAAAACTGCTTAATTGCACGCAGGATAATTTTCACATATTATTTGCGTTTCCCCCAATTCCCTCAGCGTTCCAGCACCTTGTTACTCTTGAAATATCACACTTAGAAATGCTCTTGACGGCTCAAAAGGTTAAAGCGTTAAAAAAACTTTCTCATTTAAATGTGATTAAACTAATAAGACAAGGCAATATTAGTAGGGTGGCAACTCAAGAGTCAAAATGACTTTCACTGACTTTTCTAGATTTGATTAATTATATTAAAAAATTCTTTGGCACATAATATTCAACGATTATACTTGGCTTTCTAGATGCTATAGATGTAAGGCACACGTGTTTATAGATTGCTCCTTAAAAATCCGGGGGAGTTCGCGGAAAATTCGTTCCGACACCTTTTTTTTACTTAAAATATCGTTAAAAATTCTTTCTTTAATCATACCTCATAAGCCAAGTCAAAGAGGTATCTGATTTTATGTGGGAATAGCTAATACTAATTCTCAATGAGGAAGTAAATGGAGTATTGCTTTCGGACAGAGACAGCTAACGCACGCATACCGTTTCACTAGCTTAATTTCCTGAAAATAATACTATCAAACAAGAAACCATTTCCTGCGCTACTATAGTCAAGGCTTCTGAACACTTCAAAATACAATTGAAATATGAAACTAAACCTAGTATCAGACTAAGATTTACCTTCCAAGTGGAAAGACTTTTTTTTTCAAAATAATCAAAATTATAATGATATCATAGACGGAGAGCAAAGTCCATTCAAATATAAGGCAGAGCAATTAAAAGTATTTTATCAAATAATAAAAGACCAATATATTCTCGATGATAAGGTCCACCGCACATGATGGATAGGTATGGTTTGAGAATGGGCGAACTTCCCTAAAGGAAATGCAGAATATTTTAATGCAATTGGGAGGGAAGTGGATAAACCATTAGTCATATTTTTCCGTTCTTACCACCAATTTTCATGTTTTGGTATGAATCAATCGCATTTGACTATTTTCAGGCACCTGAATCCAAATTTCACCTCAGTTCCTTCATGTGACGTCAAAATTTAAGCAATAAGAATATCTACCTTTTTTCTGTTCCAAAAGCCAAGAAATTCATTCATAGAAAGGATACAAAAAATTCCGTAATAAAGTGTTCGAAGAAAATAATTTCATTCATAAAAAGGCTAGCCATAGTTACCGAAAATGTAATTCTATCCTAGAAACGAATTTCGGAATGAGAGGAGATAGTTCAAATTCAAAAAATCTGTTGAGACAAAACTTGGAGTAATACAAAAAAATGCTACAATTTCAAAATCGGCATGCTCATTCACATTGAAAACAGATGAGAAACCGTATTCAATGGAGACAAATTCAACAGATTCAGGCATTATATGGTGGAAGTTCGACATATTGAAATAAAAGATGGCAGTACTTTTCCAAAATATTTTAATGCGTACGACGCGTTTCGGCTCACAGAGCCATTATCTGGTACAAGACACTGTCTTACATATACACATCACCATTATACCTTTGAGAAAGGGGTGGGGAGGACGTCGGGGTGAGGTTCAATTTGAGACACTTCTGGTTGAAGACGATGTTTTATTCCGCCTCGCGGAATTTCAGTGATAAATCCAGTAGAGGTATCGCAAATCCAGCACATATTAAAATATTGTGGAAAAATGCTGCCATATTTTATTTAAATATTCAATGGAAATGTCATTAAAAATTGTTTCACTGCGTCGTCACTTAATAATCAGCGAGTACTTACCATATAGAGCGAGAAAACATCGATCGCTCAATATATTATGGTCAGTTTGGCATCCTTTACGGGATGGGGTGGAGTCTTGGGAGGAATGGGGTGTTGGCAGGGGGTGCCTGGGGAGGATAAGAAAAGAATAGGTGAGGATTCGGCGGGGAGAGAGGGGGAGGATGGCGCTCTCTTTGTTGCCTTGGAGGGTGGAGGCTGAAGGGCAAAGTCGTTCGCTGGCGAAGTGTTAGGGAGGAGGAGGAGGGAGACGAAGAGGGGGAGGAGTTGGTAAGGGTGTCTAGAGAGACATTGGCAAGGAGGAGAGGCCTTGGAGATGTTCGAAAAATATTGTTTGCGGTAGAATGGAAAGGTTAAGTGGAAGAAGGGAGTATATCTAAGTTCAAGTGCATACGAAAATGTATGTTGGAAAATAGCATTTCATTTTGCATAAAATTGGCAGTAGTCAGCCTTGGTGGCGACAGGGATAAGTCCTCCGTAAGATACCATTCCGGGCCACGCCACGGGCTCCAATCCCGCTTGTATAGGCTGCCCCTATCCAGGGCATAGATATTTGTGATCGTCTACTGTTAGTTGTTCAAAACCCGTTGTAAAGGCCCGATTGTTCTGTTTGCGGGGGTAATTGAGATGCACACAGACATTTTAAAAAATTATTTCACATTCCCAAATCAGTCAATTAGAAGAGAATAATATTTGAATCAGTAAAATGATCGACTAATATCACTCATTGTCAGTGCTTAAAAACATTTTTCTTTGCCAATGTTTTTATTTCCTTTCCAATACGCACCTTAATTTTCAATCAATAATTGTTTCGACCCTAGAGTTGATTTGGATCGGTGGGGAAATAGTTCACACCAGGCTTACCCACAGGAGTATGAATTACGCGTACTCAGGGTTGGGGGAGGAGCAATTTTTTTCCCCGAGCAACCTCGCCCTTCTGGGATTGGGGGTGTGCAGCTATGCGTTCTAGCCACTAGGCTACCACCCTCCCCTACGAGTATGAAACTTTAACCCCTTCCACCTTTTGTAGAATGTCTTAAACCGACCATTTTTAAGTCATAACTAAAACCTGTCTCTTGCGTGTATCGTCTGTGGCATCAGCGAGTTATCATTCATTCAGATCAGATTTTAATATGTCATTCGGATCTATTTACGCTAATCTAATAGCAAGGCAATCAATACATTCATTTGCTTTTACTTTGCATTGCATTCTTAGGATGTTGTCAATTTTAATTAGCGCATGATAGGGAGATTATCTCAATACTTTATTCATGCTTATTCCATGACACTCAGCTTTTATTTAAAATGCATGGGAAGTGTCAAAATTTCATAGATGCTATTGGCAACGGAAAGAAAGGCTATATTGGGCTGGAAATGAAATTCCATGTAGTGGTCCTTTTTCTTGTTAGAACGTGATGAAAACTCACTCCAACGGTAATAGGTACTCAACGGAGGCAGCACTCATCCCGACAAGGTCAAGCAGTGAGGGAAGGACCCCCATCCTTTCGCCAGACACTTCTGCAGCTCACTTATCTGGCCGCGAAAATGATGCGCGAATTAATCAGGCCTCGAGAGGGGTCATCTGGCGAGGCTGAAAAACGCCAGAATGCTCGCGTTCAAAAAAGAGCGGGGCAAAGGAGTGCCATGAAAAAAGAGCAACGCTGCATACGGAGTAATATACACTGTAAGTCGTACAAAGCGCGGACGAAACTACTGAGCTGAAGACTTCACTCTACCAACCTCTCCACAAGATACTCACTCAGGCATTCTTAGGGTGGAATATAGTAAATGAAAACACTTTACACCCTCCACACAGAGCTTCATGTACTACGAACGATTTAAACGGCTAAGCGTCATTTAAGGGAACAATTTTTACGCCTTTAACAAAATATCGCTGCTGCGTCGAGGTGTCTAAAAAAATTGGTGAAATGCGAAAAAGGTTTCCATTTCATTGACTATAAAATGAACTTCCACAAAGTTGAGCCTCCCCTATAGAGAAAATATTCATAACTCAATTTATGAAAAGTAGAAAGCTCTATGAAAAATATTTATAAATATTTTACAAACAGGAGAAAGTTGTTTCATTTACCATGTTTGAAATTTCCATAAGTAATACCTTATCCATTAACTTAGGGATGGATTTTTTTGTAATCAAATGAAATTAATTCTGCGTTTAAGTATAGTAAAAAAGAACCGATTAGTCTAGTAAAAAAACATCCCATAATGTCCAATTGTTCGTCTTCGGTGATTTTCACTGCCATAACTAGCGATATCTTTATAGAGAAAGTAAGGCTGATCCTCAGTAGCTCGCAAGAAAAACAAGAACTTATATCATAATTTCAGAAAAATCTGGAGTAAGAAAGTCATTCTGGGAAATTGAAAGCCAAATAATAATTGGGAATAGAACTTTCCCTGAAATGTTACTAATGCTAATTAACATTGAAGTGCTTAGTAATAAAAAAATAATGACATCCAGTATAGAATGCAATAGAAAATGACTATAATTACGAAAAAAAGTAAAAACTCAGGTTATTGGCGGAGCAACGCAGCATTACAAAGTTCATTAATACATATAATTTATTAATGCTATTGATAACACATAGTGAAAATAATACCATAACAGAATTAAAGTCAGAGGATAAATCCATTCCATTCCAACAGTGGTAAAAAGCGAACCATATGCTCTTTTCCCTTCCAGCTTCTTATCCACCTACAATGAAATTTCTCTCTATCACTAATTATTCACAAATACAACTTACCTCCTTCAAATAAAATTTTATCCAACCCTCTACATAGGTCCACCCCCTTGAAATCAGAATTTTTACTTATCATAAGTCATTTCTGAAAATTTTTTATCCCTTCATTGATATCTCGCAGAACCCAAACAGCGCATTCTCTGACGATAATCTCTCTAACCACTAGTTAATGCTGTCTAACATATACTCCCACTCCCCTTCCTATTTCGCTTTCGACTTCCAAAAACCTGGATCACAGTTGTACAATATCCTTCCCGAAAAATACCGAATTAAGGCTAAGCTCTTTTACCCAGTGGCTCGTGATTATAGCAAAAAAATATCTCGACTCAGCGGGCGATAACAAGAAAAAGCATAAAAAAATTCCTGGTAAATGGACATACGCCTGTTCAATGGAACGTAATACAAGGGAGATGGGCTTGATCTTATTTTTTCTTACCTACTGAGAAATCGGATGAAGGCCCTATAAAGCCGGGAACGAGAAGTAACAATCATCGGTGCGAAGTCAGAACTTTTGTCTAGGCAACGCAAGAACCAAAGCCGTATGGAGTCTCAAACTATCAATCTAGCGTTGAGAGAGCGGGAGGAAATGGATTAAAGCCAGCCATTAAAAGACCTTGAGGGAAAGGCTTCAGGGATTGAACCATAAAACGCAAAGTGTGCGGACGATAGGAACCAGACGATCAGAGCAAACGTAAGCCATCTTATGCCCTTAAATTTGCTGAGTGTACC
The DNA here is from genome assembly GCF_921293095.1 of Ischnura elegans. Classification (NCBI taxonomy): domain Eukaryota; kingdom Metazoa; phylum Arthropoda; class Insecta; order Odonata; family Coenagrionidae; genus Ischnura; species Ischnura elegans. The sequence continues at coordinate 107,191,842 of NC_060251.1, forward strand.
CCGTAGCACGGTTCACTGACCTTTTGTAGAGGTGCAGGAAATGATAGGAGCAGCAGTGAGGCAGTATGTGGGACATAAACCTCGAATGGCGTCTAGTCACTTGTATCTATAAATATATATATCAGTGACGGGAACGCCGGAGTTCGATAGCATAAAACTAAGCGAGCAGGTTTATTTCACTTTTACAACGGAAAAAAATACACGGATTCCAATCTGTCGCAAAGGGGTGGATATCGAAGCCAGACGACAGAGAGTCACTTGGAAAGGCGATGATTTTATCGCCGGTGACACCAAACATCACGGCTTTCGGAATGAAAAGGCATTAAGGATCGATCATGGGTTTTATTGGTGTCAGCACACTTGAAATCGCCTTCTGTGCTCGGAAAATAAGAAAAAAACTACAGGGGCGAATTTGAGCAACGTGAACGCGACTGAAAAATACGAAGAGTCGGACATTGAGCAATATGAGTGTTGGGGGCGTGGCAGCCGAGTGGTTTTTTAGGGGGGGGGGGAAAGGGGGTCGCAGTGGCCGTGACCCCTCCAATTTTATGATTTATTCAAATATTTTATTATTTTCATAGATTTGGTAGCCTTCAACGTCTAAAATTGTTCATTTTCATCTGTTTTTAAGAATAAAAATGAAATTTTAGGCTTCAATATGAGCAAAAAAAATGGGTATTAAAAAAAATATTTTCCTAGGAGAATGCCCGTCCCTTCCGAGGGGAATTCAATACTCCTAATACCCAGGTTATGAACCCCCTCTAAAATTTGATACTAAATCCACCCCTGGCTGACCGCTTGGCTTCTGACCTATGAGCCACAGATATTAACATCAAGTCAAGACAACGGAAACTCCTAAACTAAATTCCAAGAAGTACGAGGTTGCGCAGAAAAAGGAACTAGGCCCAATACCCTGAACGTGTAAAAATTTCATGTACCAATGACTTTAAATTGGGATGAGGTCTATCCTCGCTAACCTCTGCTGACCTCCAAGTTGAATCACTCAGTAAATATACGTCAGCAACAAAGGACTTCATATTGCATAGGGCGTTAGCATTAAAAATCTAGCGATCCTTTTTTTTCACCCACGGTTGCCTTATCAGCCGGTGGCGCACGAAACTTAGCGACTGGGTATATTTAGAAGCTGGATATTGCCATAACAAACATTAATATTTGAGAAAAAAATAATACTAAACATTTATTAGCCATGATATTATACTAAGATAAACTAAATTAGATTTCTCAAGTTTCATTATTAGGAAATTACTTGAAAAACTCCGGTGTACCGTTGAAATTTACAGTGCAGAAGGCCTATTTCTTTTCATTTTTTCCAAAAGACCTTTAACCTCTACCATAGTCTCCTGCACATCGACGGATCTCGGAGGGAATGTAGTGCGCAAAACTACGGAGGAGTAAGAAATACGATGACCTGCAACGAATCTACAATGAAGTGCAGCGGAAGGATAGATATAAATGTCTGCGGGGATTTGAAGTAAAAGCCTAAAAAAATGAAAAATACTAAACAAACCGAGGAACAATTCTTGGGAAATAAAAAATAAACTTACATGAATCCCAACAATGAGGTAAAAAACGTTGAAGAGCAAACTATATGACCACACGGATTGTGCATTTGTAATCAGATGATAAGCTACTCCAAAGCTTTCAGCTTCTATGCTGAAAAATATTTGGCAACACTGTTGTCTCGCGTATTGCCATGACCTTTAAGGACGCGATATAATAGTATAGGTTATGGTTTCACTGGCATACTGTCAATGGTGACGTTGATTTCCTTAAAAACTCAACCGCTGTAATATAAGACCGATTAAGCCCACTCTTCCCTTTATTCTCTCTCTCTCTGATAACCTAGAAATTATTCATGTACGTAGCCTAGCCAAAAATTCCCTCCCTTAAATGATTAATAAGGATGAATAGGATGAGAATGAACGCATGATCTCATTAAAAATAACTCTAAATATAAAAATATAACCTGATGAAATTTTTATGCTATATATTCTGGAGTTTAAATGCCAAGGTAACGTAAAAATCCACCCAGTCAGCATGTGGATCCATAAATAATTTTTTCGAGGGTAGATACTTATAAACTTGGACACCGGAATAGATATTACGGTAGCTCGGGATTTATTCACGAAACAAATCCGCAGCTGCCAGCGTTCCGCGCCCACGATCCTGAAAGCGACACGAATGAAATCCCTAACGATCCATTTCGCACGGGGTCCACCGAAATTGCGGACTCTATCTTTGCAACTTTTCGTAGCCCAGACTCGTGAACGCGTGCCAATGTACGCTCTCCACGCGAGGTCAAGCGTGACCGCCCTACGTCACAGCATCACGGGACCAGAGATCTCAGTAACACTGGTGTGATGGGTTGATTAATAGAATCATCAATATGATGATATATTGGGCAACCGAACATATAAAATAAACTATGCAGCCAATAAATGAGGAAAAACATTTTGTGAAATATTTTGTATGGTTCGCATATTAGCTGTAAATATTTTTTCCTAATAATTTAATAGCATATAAATTTACTTGATATTATTCAGTGTTATGAGGAACTACACACAAACCGGAAACATATAAAGGACTTATTTTATTTTTTCCACGGCACCTTAAACTGAAGGAAAAGTTTTGCATAAAAGATCGATAGCTAGCTAGGAATCCACTTTGAAATACAACGAGGTCAAAAACGTCATGGTCAAATTTATTATACATGATAACATAGGCAGCACAGTACGACGAAGCGCGCTAATTACGATAGATGACATCGACTGAAGGCTGCGATAAGTCGATAAAAAATCTGCGTTGATGGTTACAGAGAATGAGAGGGGAGATGAAAGTGATATGTATGCTTGATTCGTTCTCTTCGAAAGTAGAAAATGAACTAAATTCAGTTTGACTCAATAAAGCCCCCACAAAATAGCATTTCTAAACTCAAAAATTGAACACACGCAGCGTTCATAGAGATTCATTCAAAAGTTTGAAGAGGATAAAGTATTTTGATACCCAGGAAAAGGAAACGTGAAAATTTAACAAAATGTACTCCAACTCAAACTCAACTTGAGTTCGTTAACTTTTCGTCAGTAATTTTTCTGCGAAAGGAATGCAAAGAACGTCGAATTTTCGACGCGAAAATCTCGAGAAGTAAGTGACGGATCAATAAACGGAAATAAATACGGGTCTTTCAGTTTTTCAAACAGCATAAAAATCGACAGTAGTAAAAAAATAAGATGAATGAGCCCATTATTGCTTGGAGCACATGGTATTCCCTTCATGGCAGATGGAGACGGCCTGGAGCCCCAACCCCATCTGCGTGGAGTGGTCGTGCCCGAAAACAAGCCAGTTGACACCCGTGAAGGAGCGGGTCAATACTCGGACGAATCAATTAATGCAAGCCACAAAGTCCCGACTCGTGTCCTAACTCATCTGTTTCATGACTTCAGAGACGTCCGCCCACTTAACCAGGCTTGGCCAGATGCAGAAATGCGGTGATGTCATTGCAACTTGCTGAGAAATTTGGTGGACCCATCAAGTCACAAGTGGCTCACTCGTAGATGCGTTTATTATTTAAAACACCCAAAAGACTTCAATTGGTTTAAAAAAATACAATATCATTACATAAGACTCACGGTCACATGAGTTGGTGGTGTTACAACAATAGTAGGTTTTTACAAGGCCCAACACAATTTTCGAACCACCTTTTGGTAGCTGACAAAGACGCTGTTCAAATTTTGCCTCGACATCAAAAACCAATCAACTCAGTACGCCGCAACAAGTGAATCATTTGAATTAAGAATTCCACATAAGAAAATTTTACAGCTAACTGCATAATAAATCGTATGGACAATGATTACTAAAGAACAGGGTTAGATTAGCTTACAAAAGTTGATTTCACATTGATAGCTCAACAAGGAAGATTCATAGATTTTAAATTGATGAAGTTATTGACAAAATACTTTACTAATTTGAAGTATTTTGTAGGAAAGAGTATTTATATACATGAGCAAATGCAACCAGACCCACTTCAGATTCCCACTAAAACCAGACCACATGCTCAGGAACTTAATGCAATCATGACATAAGTTGAGACCTAACCAATAGGGTTTAGACAGGAGGATAACGAAGTAATGAAGTTTTGCATAAAGGATTGTTCCCCTAAGATCCAGAGGAAAAATAGAATTAGGGTGGTAGAATAATTAAAATACCTTGACACCGGCATAAACTTTGAACTGTATACTTGAATGCATATGGGTACAGCGTTAACCCTTGCTCACAAGGACTTAACTTCACCTAAATTGGAGCGGCTTCGGAGGTGATAAAGTGAGAAGAGCTTATGCTGGTTCATAAAACTTTAAAACGCGTTACGCTACACAGCGTGGCCAATTTTTGAGAATAGATAAAATTTTTCGTGCTTCTAATCTATAATAAGAGAGATTGCAATGCCCATCGTTTCTTCTGAAAATTATCGAAAGCACTCGAAAATCTATCCATTGACTGTTTGTGTAGGTTGAGCTATGAATTGCCATGCACTTCAATAGTAGTTCTAGGTAATAATGAGCCAAGTTTTGTCGATTTAAGTCGTTGTGATCTTGGATTTATTAGCACACCAACTAAAACAATGGAGCATAGGGCATAGTTAATAATGGATCAAATCCATAGCAAAAATCTTTTTTTAATTTATCCAATTTCACAAAACTTTGTATGATGAATACATTCAAAAATGAAATAATTTCAATTCATAGATTTCCACTGAGAAAATTTCATGAGCCATTCTTATTACAACATTCATATTTTTTGTTAAAATTGACAAATTTTAGTGAAGAATGATGTCTGTAACTCTTTTAGTAAGTAAGAGATTGAAATAATTTTAACGTTTGATAGTGGATATGTTACTCAAACCTTTATGAGGAAAGTAAAGCCAAAAACCCAATTTAAACTTAAATATCTCAAAACATGTCATCTAGAAAAAAAAATAGCTGAATCAATCCTCCCTTCATCTACAAAACATTAGATGGATTAACTCAATGGTTAAAAACGTAGAAACGAAATAGGATAATTACTGTAAAAAGAACAAAAGGAGGATATCTTGGTAAGTATTACGCCAATATTGCAAATATTTGAGACCCTAGACTTTCTAGTCACGTTAGACTTTTCTGCGACCTCCTGGTTTCTGGACCTATGGTGGTTTCCTTTTATTATTTTTTGGCCTAAATCGAAAGATTATTACGCCTGGAGTACGTATTTTACGCTTTTAGATTTTTAAATGACGATATCTATTTTTCGCGATTCAATGAAAAGTGAAAATGTTCAAGCGCGCGAAAACGCGACGGCTAAGTATGAATGCCGGGAAAACCCCGTGTCGTTCCTGTTCCCTATGCCGCCGTGTGAGGTGACCTTGGGGCGAGGCTTTGAGCGTTGATACGATGCAGGATGCTAGCAGGTAGCAGAGTACCCTGCTAGCTGGTAGCGCTTGGCTTAAATAAGGATTATTATTCCCCTATCAAACGAAGGAAACTTTCCGAACTTAGGTATTTTTAATGTGTGATTATTAAGAGATGTTTCCCTGAGCTCTGTTCCTCATGCATGCATTGGTAATCTCAGACTATGTAAAACTCCTATCTAATCGTATAGAAACTAGGTCCCTGTGACGTCACGTGGAGTGGCATCGCATGGGCGCCAATTTGGCCTTTTTCAAATGAGGATAAAATTAACCGTTGCCATTCGTCTAAACCGGTATTTCTAAAACCAACTAATTTGTATATTATGAATATACTAATGGTGGGTAACGAATCGCAATCAATGCCTTTAGTTTTCTTTGATGAAGGAAACTACCCTATTACTGTAAAAATAACCAAAGGAGGATATCCTGGTAGGTATTACGCCAATGCAAATATTTAAGAATTTAGTCGACCCTAGACTTTTTGGTCACGTTAGACTTTTCTACGACATCCAGATCCCACCATTACATGTGACTCACGGAGGAGCGAATTGGCAGAGGTGTTCGAAGAAGGGAGGACGACTGGCGAGAGAGAGAGAGAGAGAGAGAAAAGGAGATGGGAGATGACCGAGGGGGGGGGGGGAGGAGTGGAGACTAAGAAATGAGGAATGAACGGCTGGGATAAAGAAATGCGGTAGAAATTTACAAACAACTCCTCGAAAAAAGCGATGCCGCGAGTCAATTTTTCCGGAAATACAATGAGATCATCGCCTTAGTGGAAGAGGTGAAAGGGATGCAAACTTTGCGACGAAAACACAACAATTCCAGTTAACACTTCCGCATCTCCGAAACAAGATCAACAGAATTTTTGCGCGTCTACATTTCAGGATTTGATCGCAGTGATCGTTTTTTCTACTACGAACTGGTGAATCAAATTATAATTTTGCCTATTTTTTACATTTTATTAACGATTTCACTCGTAATTTATTTAATATTTTTTTTCCTTGTCTTGACCTCGTTTTAATGCATGTTAAAATATTTCTTTGAGCGTAGGTCAACGTAAGTTATGCAAAAAAATTATAGCCAACGTTTCTGTTTATTTTAAACAATCATCAGGCAAAATAAATATCATTTATCAATAAATAGGTATGTACAAAGTTAAGCCCTGATGATGGTTTAAAATAAACAAATACTTTGGCTATAACTTTTTTGCATGACATATGTTGACCTACACTTCAAGAAATATTTTAACATGTAATTTTTTTTAATGATTCATCCACTACATTCGGCAATATAAAATAATAAACAGTGAAACTTGCGATTTCATCACTATACGCCGGTATATTTGGATGGAGCTTTCACAGTAACCACATTTAACTAGCGAATTTTTACCTATCAAATCAAAATGGAAAGATATTCCGTACAGGAAATCTGAGATTTTACACTCGTCCCAAGAAATTAAGTGATCTGGGAATTTAAAGCGACCACCAATGAGAAGTGCTGGTTTTTTCCAATTTACAAGTACAATTTTTTTTAAAGGGAGATAAAAATGTGATTAACCAAAGGCTGAATATTGGCCTTCACAATTTCGCAGTACAGCCAGATCACAAGGAATTAATTTTAGTTGCGCACACAAACAGTGAATCTCAACAGGAATGCTCACCGGCTCCGTGATATATTTCTGCTCGCCCGCCATTAAAAGCACACATTTCGACATGCTGTCAATGCGAACATAGAAGCAACATCGCCGAACGCAACTGAGAGGATGCGCCATAGTAGTTTGATGAGAACACAAGGAGCCCATTCGTCGGTATTCTTCGCTTATTTTGTCGTAAAATCTATCCCAATCACCACATGGCTACATTTTGCGCAAAATATTCACCATTTTTCTTAATAACAACTTTATTTTAATCCTGAAAATTAAGTATGGAATTTCTAAAGGTTAAAGTGAATTTACGTAGAGCATTTACGGAATTAGCCATTCTTCTCATCTCAAATTGAACTTCCCACTTTCTCCGTGAGTCCTATACCCTGTCGTTCTATCCATAGCTCCTTATTTCACTCCTACCCTCCTGCTATGTACGTGAACCCATACCTTGCAGTCCTCCGTATGCCGTCTAAAAGTTGTCATTTCTTTTTGGCATGTATTTAAATGTTCATAGTGAAACCTGATGTAACTTTTTGGAAAAGATGCTAGCTGACGAGGTTGGCCTGGGACAAGCTCCTCATGAAAATTCTATCATTGCCGACGTCATGCTAGCACCAATATTTTGTCTTAGCAACGCTTCTACTTTTATAAAGCGGCTACTTAAATATCAAGTTGAAATTCCCTGACGGTCTCCACAAATTTCAGATTAACTGATACTGGATGTTATGGAATTTTGGAATTAAAGTAGGATAAAAATGTGATTTAGTAAAGGTTGAATTGACCTTAAAACCAGTTAAGTAAAATCATGACATATATATATGAATTCCAAAAAGTATGAAGTAGCATCGTAATGGCATATCAGAGCCTCGATCGAAAAAAATATAAGATTTCCTGCCAATGAGAAAAATCATCTTTTGATTTTAGCAGAAAATATTATTTTTCCTAGGTTTTGGTCATCATTTTCATATTCCATGGCATTCCACGATTTTCTAGACTGTATAATAAATTTAAATTAATTGGAAATTGACTTAAATACTGTAATTTCTCGACCAGTTTTTTAATAATAATCCGGTGGTTTCCCAAATATTTCGTTTAACAACATTCCGTTTTCGTGTTTAGGAAGACGTCACCTAGAAATACCAAAAATGTACTGAGACCGGCTAAATTATGCGTGAAAGTTTTCCAGTTACTTTTAATTCATCATTATTTCAGGCGAAATAGCTATCTACAGTCTTTCCAGACACTGGATTCTCCTGATTTTCCAGATGAGTGGCCAGCCTGTACTCACATGATCGAAGGTGGAGCACTCATAGGTTGGAGCACGGCTTCGCCCCTTTGCGGAGTCCTGAGATAGCTAGCTCCTTCGTCTGCCACAAGATAGCGGGGGAGGAGAGGGAGAGAGAGAGAGGACAAAATAAGTTTCAGTGCCAACGACGCAGGAGAAAAAAATTGAAAGTTGGAGAATAAAAGATTTTCAAAAGGGAGGAGGAGAGCGAGACTCACGAAGTGGATCTACTTTTCTTCCGCGACGATCGAAAACAGAGTTGGAAGGCGGAGGGCTTTAAAAATAATGGATTCGGTTCCGGTTCTCAGTCTGTTTGTAAACAAGGAGCCAAAGCCGCAAAAATCCTCTCAGACTCTCATCCACTCAAAGTTTGTGCGAGGAGTCCGTGCGCCCGAGTTCAGGGACAAGGGCTGGGCAAGAGATACGTCATCTCAGAAGCTAAGCGAGGAAACCCATACCAGGACGGCAACTCATATCCAATTTTTTAATTCTGAACCTCTCCTCTACTTTTATACCGAATGTAACATAAATATAGCTTAAATATCCGAAGGATAAAGTTCGCCATGAAAACATTATTTGGCTTAGCTGGGATTCGAACCCGGATAAATATTTTTTCATAGGGAACTTTATCCTTGGTGTATTTAAATTTGCAATCGTGCGCGTGACTGCGTACAAAGTCACATGTTTCATGCAGTGCATAGTAATTGTAACCGATAACATCAGACTTAACTCTGTGAAACCTTTCCATAAGTTTGCATTTTAAGTAAAAGACTAAACCCTTGTTAGGTTTACTAGTATATTTAAATAGGCACGATCATGGTTTCACACCATAATTACAGTTACAAGATTCACTTGGGGAAGTAACTATGTTACGAAACCAGAGTCGAGTGGCTTTTTAAATATACAAGTGAATCGTTTTATTTTTAATTTTAATAATAAATTAATATGCATTTGGGCTACCCCAAAAAACAATTTTCAGCAACAAAGTTGATTACGTTAGGAGTAAAAGTGGAAATTTTTAATATTCATGACAAGCGAGCATTGTGCGAGGAGAGGATTCTGTAAACCCAAATGCACTATAAAAATTGCTTGAGTAACTCGAACGTGCATCTATACGGAGAATGTTTCATAAAATAAATGTAATGTGCGTAGAGCGACGATCCTGACCAAAACTAAATTGATCACAAAACGAAAGCACTGAAATGAATTTTATCACCAGTAACGGAAGCAAAATAACCTCAGCAGCTTGACATGCGACTAAAACGACCTAGCAAGGAAAAAATTCCCCTCTGTAAGTTCCAGAAACACCAAGTGGGTCATAAATGCAAGGAAACCGTAAACGGTCATTCCAAAAATACGGAAAGATAAGACTTTTTTCCATTATCGCCAACGCTATTTCAATAATACACCATTTCATGGTTTTAATCCATAAAAACAAGCATCCGGCAATGAATGGCAAGATGAAAATTATGGCTCTAGTGGAAACCACAGGAGAATAAGAGGAGAGGACTGGAAACTGGAAAAGGAGAGCTCTTCATTGCGTGCAAATAAATTACGAACATAATCCGACGATTCAATGTCGATGGAGTGGAATTTTTCCATATGGAAATAAATACTTCCAATTTCCACGATCACAGTCGATATTTAATCGTGGAAAAAAACAAGTTTTTATCTCCATATAAAATTTCGTACACATAAAAAAAGTACTTCTCCACTTAAGCTAAATCACTGGTTTTAATAAAGATAAATCGTTGGTAATAAGTTGGCACTAAAAAAATTGGATTTGATTTAATGGGCATGGGTTAGGTTAGTGAGACTTTAAACATGGTATTTTAGTTGATCATATGTATCCGAAATAAAATAACTTTATCATTATTATATCATACAAAATATTTAATAAGTAACAGAGTACGGAAAGAAAAATGAGAGAACGAAGAGAATGTATACAGTTGACAGGATATAAAATGTCTTGTTTTTTTGGCAGCATTAAGACGAAGTGACCTACCTATTTATGTATGATAAACTTTGGTACGGTTGAAATTTTCCCCAACCACGGCATGGAAAATAAGGCAAAGCAAGGAATAAGAATGGAGAAGGTGAAGTGGGCGGAGAAGAAGAGGAACGACGAAGTGCTAAAAACGGTGAACGAGGAAAGGAAACATCTAAAGGAGACAGGTTTGTAGTGAGCGAGTACCTAGCTAGTAGGGCTAGCTCAAAATCGTGCTGGTATGTTCTGTCAAAATTGAAGGGAATCGAATAAGCGTAGATGATGGAGGAGGAAGAGAATACGGTTCATATGCCTAAAATTACGAGAAGAATAATATGGAGGGAAACATCGTACGAGAGGCCCCTGAGGAAGAAGGGGATCGAATAATTAGTTCGCGGAAGCGACAAGAAGTCGCTCATCTGGGGATGTAATGGGATGAAGGGGATGAATGGGAAGAGAGCATCAGGAACACGGATTGGGGAACAGAGACATGCAGCGGCAGCAGCGGGGAGCTTCGTATCCTCGTATTTGTCGGAGCCGTCAAAAACAAAAGCAAAACGGGCGGCGAGTAGGACCGGGACCTTTTTAAAGAGAGAGCCGGCAGAAAGGCCCGACTCACCCCACGCGAAGAAATTCCTGGAATACAATCCCCCCCTCACTCCCAACAATCCACCCTTACGAACGATCGCGCCACGGCAACACGAAATTCTGATCTGCTTTGGGCACCGGATATTAGCGGGTAATAAGATGGAAAAGCAGCGTTTGTTAATGGCGTTGTCGCCAATACACAGCAGGTATCAGAAGATAAATATCACTTATGAACTAACATCATTAGCTACTAATAACGGTGTCAACCAAGAAATATGTAACTGTAGCATCTTAATCAGTGTTTTTTCTTAGGAAAATAAGTCCATCTTAATGACAGGAATACAACTCATATTTGGTCGAGGTCCTTCAAAACCAGCGGCGGAGGACTGTACATTTAATTCAAGTCTTTAAAAAATGATGGCTAAAATCAAAATTAAAAAATGTAGTGAGCTATACAATTTTATTGATTTCTCTAGGATGGACTTTAAAAACTGAATGTTTTAAGTTTAAATTAAAAGAATTTCAAATTTCATACATTTAATTTTATGCGACGTCTTTAGAACATGTAGCATAGGGACGTAGCGAATTGTACATGAGATTAACGTCTTTAAAAATGATGGCTAAAATAATCCTAGGAAAATATGTTGTGAGCCCTTTATTGTGAACGATTTCTTTTGGAAAGACATTGAAAGTTGAATATTTTAAGCTTGAATGAAAATAATTTGCAAATTCAACATATGATAAATATAAAATATAGTATAATTTTATGTGACCGTCTTCAGAGCATGTAGCACCGCGGCGAAGAAGGCTGAATAAAGTTGTAAATGTGAAATAATAAAGTTACTCATTGCAACTCAAGCAATTTCACAAACTCACGACGAAAAGTATTCATTTTTAAAATTTATTTATTTTTTACTCACTCAGTGAATCAACTCGGGAATACGAGGGCGGTTTTTTTTTCAAGCTCCGAAAGGCCATGAACAGAAGACGAAATGATTTATTAAAAATTATTTCAATAGTAAATATTGAGCACAATTGTGGCGTCCTTGCAACACAATCTAGCGATTTGATCGATGGATTTTTCTTCCTCATAGGAAAATGCACTAAAATCGCTGGCACATTAATTGCTTATGCTTGGTTCCGCTAATAGTAGGACCCGTCCGCCTTTGTGACGGTGCGGGATTCCTCGTCCCTTCCCTTCCTTCCCTATCCACTCCCAGGAGGCGTCGCACAGTGGGCGGAAATCGAAAAAAGCTTGACAAAACTAATATATCCGTTATTATTCAACGTAGATCCACGATTTTTTCGATTTTTAATTATTTTCACCTCCTTAATCCGATTCCAATGTTATTTTTGCTCTAGAACAATCAGGGACCTCTCTAAAATAAAATGGCGGAAACAGTAAGAATTCCCTAATTTTAATATTAAAAGCGCTGCATGTTAGATGCTTATTATATTCATACAAGTACTATCACTGACTTAGAAACTTTGATACATAACCCTAAACAACTTAACCGTGATGTATCGATACATCATAGAATGTATAGATGCGTGGTATCTATGTAATATTAAGGATATGGATTTTACCAATGTATTCCACGGAAATTAATGCAAGTATTTTTCGATTATTTTCATTAGAAGTTAAAACCATATTTCTGTTTCTGAAATGAATGACTAATGAAATGGAAATAATGCATACCTGAGTAAATACAGTTATAGGTCTTCGTCACCTGAATCAATCTCGTCTCCATCTGACTCTGCGTTCTCGTCAATCAGAAGGAGGTTCCTAGCTCCCTTAGGTACCTTCACATTTCCGTGATTCGAATCGATTGATGAGGATACTATTGCGTCCAAAGATAGAAGAAGTCTTAGAAAAATAAAATTTTGCACTGGAAAGTTTTCTGGAGTGCTGCTCTTTGAACCTCCTAATATCCTTGTGCCTCGATTCAAGGGCCTCCTTCGACAATTGTCCAATGGGTAGCACTGCTGCGTTTACAATACACGCTCCATGTATTAGAATCTTATGCACAGTTGGGGGTACATAATACCATTCAGAGTGCTCCACATAAAGGGCGGCAGTGGAAGAGCAATACTCGCTTAAACGATCTTCATCAATTAGAAGTCGCTAATCTCCCAAAAAATCCTTTATCTCTGCATCTCCCCCAATACTAAATTTTTCAATAGAAATTTGAATGCCAATAGTTTTTTCGACTCTACTGTCTACACCATTCCTTGGCACATAGCATCGTGCAGTTCTTTTCGAGTCACTTTCCTCCTCTTCATTTTCTCCCCTGTCGGAGATAAAAGCTTCTAAATCTACAAGCCACAAAAAATTGCTACATTTTCTAACGTTGCCTTATCGACATAAAATATTTCTACAACTAGTGGTGTTAATCATACCTGTGACCGATTAATGTATTCCCTCCGTCGTGTACGACCTCTCTGTATTAGAGTAAGTTCGACAACCGGTAACCAATCGATGGGCTCACCTAGGAGAACTCCTCTGTCAGTAGTCACTGTGGCTAAAAGACGTCGATGTTTCAACACTCACCAGCTAAGTTAGACTGACCATATGAGTAAAACTGTGGAAGCAAGACATTATCTAAGACAATAGAACGTGTGAATTTTTGGGAAAACCGCCCGGTAAATCGCCAGCTAACTCGTTCACTAGCGTGTTCCAGAGAAGCGATCTTTTGGAGGGCATTAACCGATGCACGTGTGCTGCGGTGGTAAAACAAATAGCGGCGAGTTTCAAAGAAACAACCTAGCCCCAAACACCAAATTCAAGAGCCCCACATTTTGAAGGAACAATAAGCTGGAGTAGTCAAGAGGTGTTACTTAGAGAACTACTAGTAGTGGAAGCGGATTACCGCCCCAAGGAACAATTGCGGTCTTTCGGTCGTGTGCACTGACCGCGCCTGCTTCGATTCTTTCCCTCTCCTCAAGGTCGGAGGGATTTCTAGTTTGAAGGGACCTAAAGTGCGGGAAATTCCCTGTACATATGTATATGAGAATAAGTACGAATAAGGGAACAAAGCACTCTGCCGACGTATGGTCACACGTCCTCATCGGGCTCATGGGTGACCGGCGGCAGCGGCGAATTTTCTACTTTCTATGTGCAACAAGAGAGTACGAATTTTTTTTGGACAAAGTATTGCCTTTACTTTTAGATTTCACATCTTTCCTAACAATTGGAGTAAAAATAATAGTGGTGGAGCCATTATTTGCTTTAAACTGGAGCAAAAACCAAATCAGGGTAATCCGCGGCTGGGCCGGGCGGCTGCGTTGACTTTTTATACATATCCCATCAACAAGCAAGGTAGCAAGTTGGAGCAAGATTTTTCTTTTGGATCATATAGCCAAGATTCAAGTCTTTATTTTCAAATGAATTTTAAGATCGAGTCTCGTCGCCCTCATAAAGTTTTTTTCCACTTTATGTCAAAAATAGTCCAAAAACAATGCACTTTTGAATGTTCAATTATTATATGAAAAATTGATAAAAATAAATAAACTATCCCGTGTAATTATTAGGTAAGGTTTACTCTTTTACAAAATATGCGTTGAAATTTATGGAAAACCATATTAACGGCTCAATAGCGAAAGTAAATACTCGATTTTTGCAGAAATTCAGAATTGACATTTTTTATAATTTTTTCTCGTCTTTAACGGATTGTAATGATTTAATGGGTGAACCAAATATTGAAATAGCCATAGTTCCTTAATCCATGGACATTTTTCTATCGGACTGTACCATTTTTGTTTACCAAAAAAATAGTGAAAATTTAGGGTTTTGTCACACTTTTTTCTATTTCCGCCCACTGTGGTCGGGCTCTCATCGCGGCGGCGCCTCCTTCCTTGTTCCTTCCCGTCCTTCCCCTTCTGGGTGCAGAGGAGAAAAGCTCGCGCTTACAGTCCCTGCCCCAGGAGTGTAACCTTGCGAGCCCGCCCTGGAGTCTCGTTTCCACTGTTCTCACGACACAATCGCCTCGGCGATTGAGGAATTGGTCATGCCCGTGGACAAGCTTTACCATACCTTCTTCATAGTCATCGAAAGTCATTGCCGCCAATGACTTCCAATGATTTTTGACTTTGTCCTGAAACTCATCACTCGTTTGAAAACTCCTCCCCCCAAGCTACATCTTCATTACAGCGTAATGATGGAAGTCACTCGGCACTCGGTCGTAATAGCACGGTGGCGATCGAAAATGTCCATTTGAAATTGATAAAGGAGCAGTTGGGCTGCATAAGCGCTGAGATGACGGTCTTTGCCAGGGATCGGAGCACTTACAGAAAGCAGCATGTCTCTTCTTTTGTTTTGAATGAGAATGGGCGTAATGTTTCACACTCAAGCCACAGTGCATAAAACAATTCTCTTTTATCGACAAAAAGGTCAAGACAATGTTGAAGCTATTCGGTGAGTTTTCTATCACTTTTTTCTATCATTATTATGTATATTATCCAGATATAAAATTTAATCGGACAATATTGCATCCACACTCCTGCCGCGTCGCCGTACTCTCCGCCGCCGCCGGCCAGAACCGGAGTCGACCGCACGCTCGAAAAAACGATTTAAAATTCGGGATTGCAAGTTAATGCAAGATTTTACTTTAGATCCACAATGTTGAAGCTTCATAGAACGACGTGGTTTCAGTTACTTGGCGGAAGTCGGTGGCAGTATCTACTTTTTCTCTACGTTTATGTAAAAAATCGGCTGAAAACAGGCTCCGCCATTTTGCTATGTATCAATGGTTATTGATGAAATACAATCTTTGGAAACCCTTCAAATGGAAGAAAAAAAAGTGCTTGTTAAGACGGTACCTATAACTTTTTTGTCGATAAAACTATTCATGCAACCACTGCACGAGAATAAAGTTGGAAATTTACAGAAAAAATCGAGGGTGTCGTTTTTCGCTAAATTTGTTCAACTTTGACCTCAAATATATTGTTAAGGTGAAAGCACAGGAAAGAAATAATCTGGAAAGTTATGCAAAATTTATTTGAGAATATGCATGCGAAGTTTCAACTTCCTAGCTCAAAAAAATCGTTTTTGCTGTTTTGGCCAGATTTTTTCGATTCTAGCCCACTGTGCGACGTGTGATTTTGAAGGTATTTGAGGAGAAGCCGTTTGTGTGTGAAGTTAGTGTAGTAGGTGACGACGTGGGATCATAAATGTTATAATTTATTAAATTTTATCTCAGAAATAACAATATTGTTCATGGTTCAAAGGCCAACATCGTTAATTTCCCATCCTTCGAGCGCATTACTTAAGACGTGAACGCGATCATCGCGGAACCCCGATCAACCCTATCCATGCCCTTTTGATTCAATTAAAAGTCTGATTCCAGGGGCATCCGTTATTCGACGGCCCGGACACTTTGAGCCGAGTCGGCCGACTAACAAACTCAGTTGTGTATGCTAATCCGGTTCATTCATCGTATAAGAAATCCCGGGGGAAATCCAGGTTATCGGGAGGGACCGTGTGATGGGACCAGTACAATATATAACATACGTTAAACTTTTCGCAAATGTTCATTTTAAGTGCCACCGCTGCTATCAATGTTGGTACTTTTTTATGTTAATACCCAAACGTTCAAACGGACATCATGTCAGAGAATTTAAATGAATGAAGGAATGGCTATCTATATACCTCATGCGAATCTCCCCTTAATTTTAACGATTCTTCTTTTCCAGATTCCACTCATTTCATATTTTAATAACGCAGTCACAAAAGAAAAATCTAGCACGAAGAACTATTATACAATATATTCCGCTCAATTGCTTCCATGGGTAGAATTTCATGATGGAAAATTTCATTATATGATAGTAGACGATCTGAAGCTAGCCTCAAGAAACTACAATTGCCACTCAATGAACTCAAAATGTAACTTATATAGCTCAATATATATTCGTTAAAAAGAATGAACAGATTTACGCCATGCCAGTGATAATGCCAAATTGCCTCGAAAAGTTAATTCTATTACCCCTCGTATGAGAAACAGCGAAGGGCTAAAAGACAACTGACTGAGATAATGCTTACTTGGTGATAAATAGAACTGCGGTGCAAGTGGATGGCTTCGGCAAATAAATGCGTTCCCTTCTTTCACTGTCCCACCAAACACCTGCTGGCAATGCTTCAAGTTGAACCAAACCAACACCCAGAGCGTCGGCGGTAACTCAAATTCTGTATTAAATAAAGGCCAGGATGGTGGCCTTTAAATTTACTATCGTCACCCGGAAAAACTCGCCGCGTTATTTTTGTTTTTCTCCTTCAACACCTGGCGGTGCTCTTTCACAAGGACACAGAAGCAGTCCCTCCGCCATTACTCACCAAGGCTTTTCCCGAAAATGTAATCCCAATCAATATTTGAAGAGGTAAAATAGCATATTGTGACACACAGATCAATCATGAGCACAAGAGTTAGCTCGGTACTCGGGCATTGGGACAAAAAAAAGCACCCGAACGTCTTCCCTTGAATTCATTATTTTTATGCGAGTACGCGGGCCATAACATTCTCTATTTATATGACCGTTAACATTCGAGACAAATTACGCCCGTGCTTGAGGTATCAATTCTGGAGCCGTGCGCACGGCAGTCGGAAAGGACTTTTTAAAAAAGTATGTCCTCGACGACCAAGCACGTTAAGTCCATGTTAAAAACCACGGGAGTGCGTAAAGGAAAACTTAAATTAGTGAATTCGAGAGAATTTTACGAGAGACAAAGTCGATTACCTCGTCGTAAAAACCTCTCCTGCATGTCTCCGAGCACTAAAAATGTCTCGGAATGGTACTCAAAAATAATAAAAAAAGGACAAATAAAGACGTCTAAAATTAAGCGCGGAGCAACTCCAAGTATTGGTACGACTGCCGTAAAGGAGATGGAAGAGGGAAAGGTGAAGGGTGAAAAGGGGGTCGCCGATACTTTTTTTGGGTGATGCGACTTCTACGACGACTCGAACGCAGCGTAGAAAAGTAAGTGGTCGTGAAATTCATCCACTCGAGAGTAGAACGCAAAAAGACGTCGTCTAGCCTCGCAAAGATAAGATCTCGCACAAAAAAGAATGTAAAACACACTACATGCAATATCAAAATGGACACCATATAAACTAAAAATTATTATTATTATTAAAGTATTAAACCCATTTAGGTAGGTTTCAATGGATTACTTAAGAAGCGTTCAGGAAGACCCCTTCCTTCATGTACTCCTCTCGTCAATTCACAATACGGCCTAATTCCATTTATTAACCCTAAGCATTCTATTCTCTTCCTTCCTCTCCATCTTTTACCCAACATTCTACCCTCTAACACCGTTTCCAGCATCCCCTCCCCGCTCAGTACTCGCTCCGTCCATGCACGAAAAAAAGTTTATTTAGAACTAACGAACTGGCCACAGCAGTTAGAAAAAAACTATTAGAATCAAAAGGATAATGAAACCGGCGTAGCGTGCACATATGAAAGGTTTTCCACCAAAAAAAATTGTACTGAATAAAAATCATAAAATTAGGAGTTTAACGTAAGATTCTGTGAAAGAAATACAGAAAAAGTGGAGAAAATCTATGCCTTCAGAAAGCACTGAACGTTAGGCCCCCACGTATTAGCAACGGGCACAGACAACTAGTCTAAATCGGTTACCATAATAAATGCTTACACATACGCTGTAATACATTATTATAGTAAATAATCAACCTTTGTTTTGAAATGTGGATAAGGTGTGACTACAGTTTCCCTTTGTAAGCTTAAGAAGAATGCTTGATGCACACGATTACATTACGTAGTTACTCAATATCAATATCTAGTGCAGATGCGCAAGAAAACTTTATTTGTAGGCTTTTTACGTCGATATAGGTTAACTTTAACGTGCTAGGTGATATCCATAGCATAGATTGGGTCTAGTATGACGACTTTTATCATATAATTATTCAACATGATCGCGAATGATTATTCCTCAGGAATACCTCTAATTAAAGTTTTAATTTACAGCTTTAATATCCATGATTATACGCTATGAAATCATCTTGTGAGTAGGAGATGACAGCCTTTGAAAAACAAGGTTTTACTACAACTTGTGAATCTTAAGATGTTAAAAGCTAAATAACTTAGTCACTCAATGAAACGTGATCTTCGTAACACAAACAATTAAAAATTAAATGCCCATAATTGCACTTATCCTACGTCTTCTAGTATTCATTGTATTTGATGCACCAGCTTACGGATAACATTGCACTTTAAAGCAGAAATAAACAGAAATATGAACGTTAACAAATTTAAACGTTATCGCCAGAAAAAATAATGGAAGTAGAATAATTTCTACCAACCTATCTTTTAAGTTAGGCTTCTTTAAGAATCTTTCAACTGCAATAGGGTAGTTTCCTTCATCAAAGAAAACGAAAGGCATTGATTGCGATACATTACCCACCATAAGTGTATTCATAATATGCAAATTATTTGGTTTTAGAAATACCGGTTTAGACGAATGGCAAGGGTCAATTTTAACCGCATTTGAAAAAGGCCAGACATGGAAAAGGCCCATGCGATGCCACTCCACGTGACTCACAGGGACCTAGTTTCTATACGAGTAGATAGGAGTTTTACATCGCCTGAGGTTACCAATGCATGCATGAGGCACAGAGCTCAGGGAAACATGTCTTATTAATCACCTATTAAAACTGCCGAAGGTCGGAGAGTTTTCCTCGTTTGATAAGGTATTAATAATCCTTATTTAAGCCAAGCGCTACCAGCTAGCAGGGTACTCTGCTACCTGCTAGCATCCTGCGTCGTATCAGCGCTCAAAGATTCGCCCCAAGTCACCTCACTTGCGGCAGCGGGAACCAGAACGACGTCACACGGGAGTTTTCCCGGCATTCATACTTAGCCGTCGCGTTTTCGCGCGCTTGAAATTTTTCACTTTTCATTTAATCGCGAAAAATAGATATCGTCATTTAAAAATCTAAAAGTGTGAAATACATACTCCAGGAGTAATAATCTTTCGATTTAGGCATTAAAAAAATAAAATGAAACCACCCTATTGTGTGATGGTATAAACAAAACAGGATGACAGTCCGTTCGATAGAATACGAAACACGATTAGTAAATTCTATCAAACCAAATTTGGCTAATAATATAGAGTTTGATAATTGTTACCAAACAAGCAAGCACCTTCGTAAAATTAATCATAACTTGGATGAAAGTTACCTAACTCAGAATCGTATTGAATGAATTCAGTTATTTTTACCAAACTATTTCGTACAATTGACCGAATTATGAAATATCAAAATGCTATATGAAATATATTAAGAGATTTTGATAAAATAAATCAATTTCTTAGTAATTTGCAACAATATTTAAGTAAATGTAACAAAAATACTCCCTATCTCATCATTTTGATAGTTTAAATGAACATTTTTTACCCGTGTATAATCTGTCTCCTCTGTATCTCATCTAGAATCTGCCTCTCCTCATCCACCATATCCAGCACTTAGTGTCCATGTTTCCGCACCGTAAATCGTATCAATCCAGAAATAACTAATATTCAAACAAAAAATTCCATGTTTACTATTAAATTTTTATAGTTAGTTAATAATAAAGTCGACGGATAAATGTAAATTAATTAAATAGTGAATTAATGGAAAGTTTTTATTTGAAAATTTGACCACACGAGATAATGCGTCGACCAAAAAATACAGAACAAGTACTTTAAATAGCAAGCCTAAATTCTTCAGAGTTGGTACATTGTTTTGCTGATACTGACATTCTTAAATTTATTAACCTAAGCTTTCCAGTCATCGCAATCACACTGAACTTTCTCTTTCCCCCATTGTTCTTCTACCCCGTATTCTTTTTGACAGGCACCAAGTACCTACCGTGCTTGTCTACAAGTGTTTACCGAAGGGCTTTCCCTTCGTCTTTTTACCTCTCCGAGGCTGAAAAAAGATATGGAAATGGATATTAGGGCCAATTTTTTCTCAATGATAGTAAAAAACATTATTATTAAAACATCGTGTATTCAACTACAGTTCCTCCAAAGCTCACTGCTAATGACAGCCTACATTGGTCCAGATAGTGCAGTATGCGTTGGCACAATATACTGATTAAAAATTTCACATACTCCTTTGGAGGTAAAAAAAAATGCAATGTTTGGATTCATGACCTTCAGATAAACTCAGTTCAAGTTCAAATTCAATCAGTTTAGATTTCCCATCTAAAATTTACATTCTATCTGTTTGAGTCGAATTTTGATGGTTTTCTTCACATCACCTACCTTCGATTTCAGATATTCTTACCACAAATTGGTTTTCAGCTTACAAACGTATCTTTTATCATTATTTTCACTTATTCAGTTTCTTTCAGTCACACACGGAGAATGTATTGCATAGGTGATGGGAGCGCTCACCCAAGGTCAAGATCTGGATGTGATATCAAAAATTGAGACCAAAGGGACAATTTTTTCTCTCTCTGCCATTTCACATTGCAAGTCATTTTTCGAGGGTGTACGGAGGCTTCATCCAGGATTCCTTTATCAAAATGAAATTTATATAACACGGGATGTTAACATTTCCAATACGCAAAGATAAGCAACGCTGTTAAGTAGCAGCAGCAAAAAACTTACATGTGGAAGAATACGAAGTGTGGTGCAAAAGAAGAATGATGGAAATATAATGGACGAGCGTGATGCTCCCGCTCCCAGCGGGCTTCCCCCGCTCTTTTAAATGTAGGTCCACAGAGGGATAGGCGCGTTTCTAATTTTAAAATGTAGAAAAAAAAGGCAGGGTCTTATGTACAAATTAAATTGGAATGTTCATGTACAAATTGACGTCAGAGGACCTCTTTAAACACAGCATTGGAAGTAATTACACTATCCTCTGTTAAACACACAAGATGACTCATACTTACGTATCTACAGGAGACTTGAATGTGGACTCAGCCGCATTTTGATAAAAGTTATTTAAAGAATGCGAGATATTGTTGCAAATGAACAAATGTATCAGTTTGTGCGCCGTTAACGTCAGGAATATTTACAGTTTTTTTTTAATTATTATTTAAAAACCAATTTTAGGAAACAATAGCAATATTTAGGAAGTAAGATATGCCGTTGCATGTTCTCTGATAAATTCTGTGCATTTTGGTACCTCATTTGTAGAGTTTGGTTGCGTATAACATGAGAAAAAGGTATCTATAAGTAGAAATAATAGAGAAGATAGACCGAACTCCCTAAGATGAAGTCGTAACAAGAGAAGGAGAAAAGAAAGAAGCCTTATGAAAACCCTAAGAAGAAGACGGGGCAAATAAATCAGCCGCAGAGACACCTGGCGGCATGATGAAGACATTTATGAAGTGGATGGCAGAGGTAGGTGCAGCGTGAGTTACATAGGACAGGTTGTTTCTAAAATGAATAAATACGCAAACATAAATAGGGTGACTGACAGGAGAGCTGCGTCAAACCAATCTTCTGATTATTGGCTGAAAATGATCACGATAAAGCATCGTTGTAAGAGACCGTTGAAATATTCGCCAATTAAACTCAAATCCCAAGATATGGAATTAAGAAATTCCTTTTTTTTCTAAACGACACCCAACGAAGTACATATGTAGAAGATATATATTTTAAACATACTCTGTAAAACGAAAATGACATTTGCTTAGTTTCTCGGTGGATTCAACTTAAGGTAGATTTTGGGGAGAGCGGGCACATTGCAGTCGGGTAGCGGTGTGGGAAGGGTACCTAAACCTTCAGGGCAGGAAGGGGGAGGGGGGGAGAAGGCATTAAACTTTTATGGGGACGGCAGAGATGAAAATCAAACACGTCCGTGTTCGGATTTCTTGATGGGTGCTTTCCAATCGGTTCTTCTTCGCGCCGCCGCGGAGAGGGAGGGTCCGACGCAGCGGCGACTCGGCGACCCGTAAGAAAAACTTGATGGATTCGCAGACGGAGAAGAAGAAGGAGGTGGGTGGTATGGGGTTGGAGTAGGTAGAGTGGGGGGGGGATGGGTAGGAGTTCAACAATTTGGTATCTCATGCGTTCTCCGGAATTGCGTCTGAGGATCAAATTTTTCCCCGAAAGGCGGCGGAGGACATATGCCGTGCACGAAATCAAAATGTTTCCCGCGCCGCCTGACGAGGTTTACGTATAACTACGTCATCGAGGGAAAGGGGCGTGGTTTCCACGCCGTCCCACGTCACCAAAGTCAACAAAAGGGGCGACCGCGCATCTGCACTTTACGACCTCGTATTTTACAACACATTGCATTTCCCCGTCGCACCTCCTTCGTCATCTTCGACAAACACATTAAAAACGAGTCTAAAATAGATTCCCGACGTGCGAAAACAGTAAACACTCAGCAGGGGATGAAAAAATGGCTAGTCCCAAGTCATCCACGGCAAAAATGACAAATAATATAAACAAATAAATTTTTATGAGATGTCGCGTTTTTCCATTACCTCCACTGCGAAATCTCCGTTAAGCACGTCATACAGAAGCCTAAAATAAATTTACTGTGCAGATGAGGAGTAAACACGTGATTTAACACAAAAAATTCAAATTATTGGTTAGCTCGGTATGAATTTTGTAAATACTTTGAAAGCAAAATATTTTACGGCGTACTAGCTCTTCCCATTTTATCACCGTGAATTATTTCCGAAAAGTACTCTAAAGCGAGCCCGTTCTAAATGGACGCTCACAGTAGATACTCCGTTAGGCATGAAAAGAGTAATATCTATTTCACCTACGATATAATTATTCAAAAAATTTCTAAAACCTCATACATTATGGCATATCATATTCTTAACTGCACCTCCTAAGTAATATTCGAAACATCTCTTATGATGACCCTTAAATTGTTTTCGAATGAGGAATTGCAGCAAAAATTTATTTAGAAAATAAAAAATACTATTTGGAAAAAATAGAAAAGTTCTGCTCTTTCCAAATAACATGGTCGATGCACCTAAAAAAGTCGAAATTACGACATATGGGGTTTCTAAAGCTTCTTCGACGCTCTCTTCGAAAAAAACATTAAACATGAGCTTAAAACAGATTTTCGAAGATGAAAACAGCATAAATATTACTTGCTTTTTGAAAATTGAGAAAATTGAGAGTTTTACTCAGATGAAAATTTACGCTCAACGATAAAACCCGTTTTAAAATCTTCGATCGCCTTTACCGACTTAAGGCGAATAATGATCCAAAAACTGTTTTCCATTGTGTAAACATAGAACACTGTTTTTGGCACAAAAACTGGAGATATTTAGGCTTCTCATCAAGTAAATAATTTAAAAAATTTACGAATTCACTTTCCTAAATGTCTCTCCGGCGTCATCTTCGATAATTACATACAGAATCCAAAAATCAGTAGACTTTCTTTGGCATGAAAAATGGCAAATTTTACGCTCAAAATAAAATAAAAGTTAATGTACAAGTTTATCTTCAATTTTTCAGCATTAAGAATTAACTTCACCCTTTTCAAGAAAATTGTACCAAAAAGCTGATATCGAGAGGTATTTTGTTACCTATTCATCACGTTTAACCGCTGCATATTTAGTTGTGGTATATCGCCATAAGTTTTTGCAAAATAAATCGTCATATTTCACGTCAGCTCGTCTTTCAGTCTCGCGTATCTTCAGTCGAAATGGTAAAAAAATGTGAACAATTTGAAATTATTATTACCCTCTTACTATCAAAGAAATTTTTTCCCCGTGAAAATTTATTTTCAGTCATGCAAATATGTTTTTTCAAGTAATTATTTCATTTTTCACACTAAAAACATTTGCTAACGTTTGAAAGCGATATGCTCATCATAATAAAACCAGTAAATTTGGGTCAATCAAGGATTTTTCATAAGATTAAGACATTACTATAATACATCTACCCAGCTGTATCGTTGCTGTACCTTTAATTGAAATCCCGGTGCGCAACGCGATAATGATAAAAATAGGTGATTAGAGCGTTAATAACAGCCCATTAAGATATAAAGGAGAAAACGGGACTACTCAATCAAGAGAAACGATTCTGATGTAGACAATAGTCGGAGGACAAGTGGATGAGACGACAGTGGCAGACCTCGGATGAGTTTTATCTAACAAATGATGAAGGATCAAAACAAGAATTACATATATGAGGGAAAAAATATTGATTGATAAGTGAATTGAGTGGTGAGATGTGTCGTAGGCATTTGCAGTTCTACCTCCATGAATAGTTAGCAAGTTTTGCCTTTGCATGTATGCGGAAGTATAATATGTTTGTATGTGTAACATGTTTATGACCGTGAGGTGTGCATGTGGGAATCCTCACGCATGCTGGTGATTGATCATCCCCAGCCAAACGCCTTAAGGTGGCTCGCAGGGTATTGTGTAGATGTAGAAACCGATTTTTAGAAATATTCGGTGCTTAAAAATCCGGCAGCGCGACCTTAATAATGATATCTGTACAGCAAATACTTGGGCTGGACAACTTTCCATTTTTTCAGCATCTTTCTTCCCCTCCTCAAATTTAGAATTTAGAGGGGGGGTTGTCGATGCAAGAGTAGTGGGGGAGGGAAGCTGGAGAGGTCCCAGAAGGGGAAGGGTGAAGAAATCAGTTGTGGAGGGAGGAATTGGGCGCGGTCTCCATTTATACGTGGGAAAACGGCTTCGCTGCGTTTTAAAGGGGTGGAGTGCAATTTTGCGAAAAAGCATGCGTCGGGACTTCATTTTTTTTCATTATTTTTCTCCTCAGCCTGTCTGGGGGTCCAGGGGTGGGATGAGGGCCGAAGATACGGCAGCTTGGCAAAGGTACGACCTACAGAACGGGATTCGGTGGGCAAGGTCTGCGACGTGGGGACAGAGAATTAAGTTAATTCTCACAGACATCGATTCGACGCTTTAGGGTGAGGACCGCCGAGAATAAACCAGGGAAAAGGAATATCGACAGAGGGCAAGGAGAGTAGAGGCGTCACCATGCTCTTCAAAGAATCCTACATTAAGCGAACTAATACCTTCCTCTCGATTGGCAATGATATCTGTGCAGCAAAGATAGTCAGCATCCAGCATCTTTCTTCCTTTCCTAAAATACAGAATCTCTACGAAGAGTTGTGGATGCAAAGCAGTTGGGATCAGAAAAGAGCTTTAGACTGGAGAAAAACGGAGGTATCCCAGAATTATGTTTAGAGAAAACGGGAGGACGAAATTGACGGAGAGGAGGAGAAACGGAGAAGCGCAGGACATGGTGGGTGAATAGGAGATGGGGAGACAGAGGGTTTAGATGGACCATGTTCTGAGGTGATACCAGAAGCCCTGACTGTCGGGAAAGCGAGGAATGGGGAGGAAGATAACATTGCTATTTGATAAAATTATTGGGGAAGTGTCTCAGGGGGAACTTAGTAGGGAATAGGGATATACCGTGGTGATAAGTAAAATGTTTCAAAACTATCTCTCAATCGTTACAATATCTACCTTGTAAGAATCCAGACCATTCGCTCACTCGCTGTTTCCACTGAGAAGTAAAGGTAGATCTCCCCCTGACTTAGCTAAAGACATGCCAATATCACACATTGAGGGCAGGGAGGCCCATTCCCTTCCCTGAGATATCTCGCACTTTGATGATTATATTTGGGGCGTCCAAAGGCTTCATCCGGGATGTGAAGCCGGGAGCCTTTGATTAGCAGCCAAATGCTCTACCCACTAGACTACCTAGCTCCCCGAAACCCATGGCGACTTGAAGTAATGGCATTAAAAATAAAAACACGCTTATTCCAACAAAAATATAAAATGCACTAAAAGGAAAAAAATAAGTTTTGTAACACTCAGAGAAAAAAGCGTGGGTGCTTACTAAATTAGAATTCGGTGAGGAAGAGCCTGATAATCTGGGGGTGATACCCTTGTTTTATTCTGCCAGTCATGAAAAGCTTATTTTTATACTTTTTATAGTCCAGAAAATGAAGCATTTTGGCTTGCAATTTTTTCAAACTGAATGGATTTTCTTGAAATTTTCACAATAAGTAGGAAATATACCAAGAATCAAAATCTATATCGTGCCGGCGGGCGCTTTTACCCTGGGGGTGGTTTCAACCCCATATCGGGGGTGGAAATTTTTCATTATATTTTGACCACAGGAATCGATAGAAAAATAAATTCTATGAATAAAATGTTCTTTCCATTTTTTGTGTCAAATTAATATTTTTTGAGTTATTTGCGATTGAATGTAACAGATTTTTGACGAAAAAATCAACGGTTTAAATCGGTTATAGGCAAATAACTTGAAAAGTATTAACTTTATAAGGAAACTGTCAGTTAAAAAACTGTAGCCAGTAAAAAATAAAATAAAATTTTTATTTTATATTTCCTTTATAACCACTTTGGACCGAGCTATAACTTGTTGATGGTGTTCTTTTGCTTGCCATACGCTAAATTTGAACGATTCAATACCAAATAGCGGGAAAAATGAATTTTTCGAGGAAAACTTATGCAATATGTTTAAAAGTATTTTTTTTAAATTTCTTAAATTGAGAAGAAAAAAAAATTTATCATAAAATTTGAGCGATTTATGATTATAAATAAGATCAGTCTCTACTTTTTTCTACGAAAAAATCAGTGAAAACAGCTCCTTATTACCACACTAGTCAAAATTAATCAATACCCTTCAGAATTTCTCTTTACTTAAGTATTGTTAATTGATCCTAGAAGTTTGTTTAATTTACAATTCTAAATTTTGAAAAAATTGGAGGTAAAAGTGAAAAGCCATTTTCTACAATTTCGTAAAAAATGCTCATTTTTTCAAAATAACTCCAAAAAACTGGAGATATGAAACAATGCAAGAGTAATAAATTGTAGTTTCTTTATTTTCAAATATTTTTGTGTGTTTTAATTTTCTGTACAAGAAATATTTGGTGAGATATTGATAATTAAAACCTCTATTTACAAGGGAGCTCCACCTTATTTAAACCCCTAAATCTCCTCCCCTTTCAAAATTAAGGACTCGAAAAAAATTTAATTTATATGACCTCGTATTCAGTAAAAACCCTACAAAATACTATTTAAATGAACTTTCTACAATCAAAAATAAAGGAGCTATGTTTGAAATACCAATCAAATTTATTTTCGAAAAATTCGAAATCCACAATTCAGAGCATAACATTCCTCATAACCAGTATATACTTTGTGTGCATTACGTTCGAAGCTAACGATACACTCAAATTTGCTACAAAGTAAACACACATACCCATAAGATGTATATATACATACACATATGTGAGTATGTGTGCTCACAGTGAACTGTGTGCATGCGGTGGGAAGGCTGGAAGCCTTACAGTCTCCGCTTGATAGTGTTTCATGTAATGTCTACAGAAATGTACATTTATTTGTTTATGTTACCATGACGAAGTTTGTTTTGTTTATCCTAATGTTATATCTTTTCTGTGCTGTGATTAAAATCATCAGAGAAAAAAGTGAATACATAATAAAAGGAGTAAGAAAGTTAATGAGAAGATACAATGTGATAAATAATTTATATTTTTAGGGTAAATAATTTTTTTACATTAACCCCCAATAAGGGCTGAAATATTCTAAAATTATTTTCAAAACATAAAAAAATAATTATACAAATAATTTAAACTAAATTTTACCCGTATTTAGCTTTAAAATATAATTTTATAAGTTTTAGCTTTTAGGGGTAGTTTTCACCCCTAATAAATAAAAAGCGCCCTTCACCATAATATAGATTTTGAAGTAGGGGGTATAATTAGTCTAATCCCAAATTTTTGTGCAAATCGATTCAGTTTGAAAAAATTGCAAGGTTTTGCACTTTTATGAGCTTCATTTCCTGGACTATTAGTGCATTTTACAATTTTTTCCGAAAAAGCGTGTAAAAAAATCATTATCGTATTAATACTTTATTCTCTTTTGCTAGAATTAAAATGTGAATATTAAGTGAACTTTTTTAAATTTACTTCAATATTACTTCCATAATTTCATTTTATTAAATTCAGAAGAATGGTAGAAAAGAGAAGCGTCCCAAAAACCCAAAGATGAAGAGTTGACAACTTAGTTGGCCAATTTTGAGGCACAATGGCCTGATGAAGATCGTTGAAGGACAGGTGGAAGGGAAGAAGGGCAAGGGACGGCTCCGAAATGAATTATATGGGACAGGTTATAAAGGATGCAAAAGAGAAGAAATGCGTCGCTATGAAAAGGCTAGTGGATAGGAGAGAGGAATGGAGAGCTGCGTCAAATCAATCATAGGATTGTTGACAAATTATGAAGATGAAATTCAGGCCTACAATGCACCAAAAACTTTCTTGTATAAAGTACGAAATAGCAAACCTTAAAACTATGGAAGACGCGTAAAGTTAACTTGCAAACTACATTTAAAAACATAAGGAAAAAAAATTACTCTACCACGGTTCTTACCTAAAATCTCCTGGTCCCTAAGAAGACGTTTTAACCATTGCGTCACATGACACCAACTTATTATGTGAAGAATGAAATCATTGATAGTAGAAAATTACTTTAATTCATTATTACAACCATTAATTGTCGGAAAATGTTGCCCATACTGCCAATGAATACCTATAGGTCGTGTAAGAATGCATTGTCGTCCGGATCTGATCTGTACTGAAAATTTCAAGAAGATATGACAATGGAAAGTAGGTTAAAATCAATTACAAGATTCCATCGATGAAACAAGCAGACGAAGCAAGTTGAGAGAAAGCGCATAAAAGCGTACCTACGAAGCATGTGCCAATTGCAAGCTAAAGCATATCGCCGAGAAGTCATCCGCCAGCATTAGCTTATCACGTAAAGCAGCGAAGGGGATTCCTGAATGAGAGATAATAATGTTATCTCTGCTCAGCAAATGTTTTAAAATTGTTCATGCCTCAAAAGTGAACGTACATCTTGGTAGAATGAGTCACACGCAGTTGACTGGTGATTAGCATCACGTTTTTCTCGTCACGCGGGTGACTGGTTATTGCAACTAGCATTTACACGTTGAAATCAGGCATAACGTAAAGAGTAATCGCTAGTTGACTTTATTAGAGACATTTTCTTTGAGGAAGTTCTTTCTTTACTATGTGGACGTCGCCTTGAGGAGTCTAATGAAGTTTAAATAGCTTGTGTCACGTTCTGACTGCTGGATTGACCATTATTTCCGCGACAAAAAATAAATATACACTAAATATTAAATAAATCTACATGAAAAGACTCAACCACTGGTTATATCATAGCTAAATTTGGGATACTTGTTATTCCTCACAAAGTGATAACCAATATTTCAATTTATAGGCCAAGAATTCATCTGTTCTTCATTTCTAATTAAACATACATGTTAATACATGCCATTAAGGCTAATTTAGGCTAGTATATACAGTTGGCAGAAGTCATTCTACGATTGATCAAGAGTGGTATATCCATTCGCTATAAAAATCTGAAAATGAAATTTCTTTGACTAAAGCGATACTTACGTAGAAATTTAGTCATTGCTTTGCTACACACAATAATCATAACTTAAATAGGAGAGAAGTACTTTTTCAGGGAAAGGCGTAGTTTGTTTAGAAATGCTAACGTATAGTAATATTGTTATAATGTGACCTTTTTGACGAAATGCACTCATTTCTTTCAATCTGGCCGCGGATTCTCAAATTGCCTTCCCGGGTACTACTATGATCTTTCATTGCTAATTCTCCCCGCAATCCTAGTATATCACTAGCATACAGATGAAACAGGTCTTTTTTTTCGCATTATGATGCAATATCTGATGCTTTGGTGACTTCGCAATTTATTTTGTGACTCTTCCGAAGTTTTCAAAAGTCGTAAAAAATATTAATGACGTTATGCAACGAAAATAACATTCTTAATCCATTATTTCCTCTCACGAAAAAATCTCAAGCTTCGCCAAAACAAGGAAGCAAAGAATTTCCGTTTCATTACTTTTATCCCGTAATAACTTCTTAAACCTATTAGAAAACCTTACATTTAAATTTTAAATTTATTCATCAATTCGTTTGTTACAAAACTTTTCTTACTGACTCGCTCTATTCAATTTTCTCATTCACCACGACTAAATTTTCCCTTCATAAGTACCAGACCTTTCCTGCATGTCCGACCTCTAACTCTTGGAACAACAAGAACCTGATAAGTATGCATTAAGGTTTTACAAAATTTATCAGAAAGCACTTTTTCTCGGCAAATCACCACAGTACTTATTTTTACTGGAAAAATTTTATAGATTTTTTTATCAACGATGTCAAACTAACGATCAAAAGTATTGAGTCAAACAAAATAAGTATTTTCTTCTTCTCACGGATATTTTATAATTATATAGTCAAAGATATTACTTTTGTTAATATGGGTATGTGTCTTATTTTTCCACTATTTATTAACCAATTCACGTACATTATTGTATACTGATGGTAAAATAAACAAGGGCCCGCCTTCTAGGTTAACTAACGTTCCATACATTTTATATGTCTTCGTTTGTCATTAATATGGTTCAATAAACATTATCATCATTATTTTACAAAATTAAAACTATAGAGCGATTTGTAGAAAGAGGCCAGCAATATGTATTGCAAGATGCATTGTTGATGATGTAAAGAAACGTGTCTTCGTGAGCAAATGAATGGCTGTGAATATTTCCAACGCTATCTTATCAAAATTCTAACCGCATTCCTGGAGATAATATTAAAAAAATGGAGGGGGCTTTGAAGATGTTAATTTGGCCGAACGTGGAAGGAAGACAAGGAGAAAGGCATTGGAAGGGGAGTGTTGAAGTGTCCAGCCGGTTTATCACCCCCTCAGAAAATGCAGCGGTAGGCAGTAGCCATCGCCTTGGGGACGAAGCTACGCTGTAATACCCCTCCTCTCCTGTCTTCACTAGCACTAACGACATCAAAAACGTCACTTCAACCCATTCAGTGAGCAGCCAAACAATTTTATTTTCATTATTTATACTGCGTGTTCTATTTCAAACAATAGGGTAGTTTCCTTCATCAAAGAAAATGAAAAGCATTGATCGCGATTCGTTACCCACCATTAGTGTATTCATAGTATAAAAATTATTTGGTTTTAAAAATCCCAGTTTAGACGAATGGCAATGGTCAATTTTATCCTAATTTGAAAAAGGCCAGATTGGCGCCCATGCGATGCCACTCCACGTGACGTCACACGGACCTAGTTTCTATACGAGTAGATAAGAGTTTTACATCGTCTGAGATTACCAATGCATGCATGAGGCACAGAGCTCAGGGAAACATGTCTTAATAATCACCTATTAAAACTGGCTGAGATCGGAAAGTTTTTTTCGTTTGATAAGGTATTAATAAATGAAAACGAGATGTATATAAAAAAATGTTCACCGCGTACCAACTTGAGCCAGTCAATGGACTACGTTTTGATGGTAAGATAAGAAAAGCTTTCGTTGAAGTCAAATAACGTTAGTTGCATGAAAATAGAGCAACTGGGAGGCGCCTTAAATATCAAGAAAGAATATTAACATATTACAATAGCATCATAAACATTACGAGCGTGATGCGCCTGGTCCCAGCGGGCTTCCCCCGCTCCTTTCAATGCAGATCCACAGAGGGATAGGCGCGTTTCTAATTTTAAAATGTAGAAAAAAGGCAGGGTCTTATGTACAAATTTAATTGGAATGTTCATGTACGTGACGTCACAGGGACCTAGTTTCTATTCGAGTAGATAAGAGTTTTACATCGTCTGAGATTACCAATGCATGCATGAGGCACAGAGCTCAGGGAAACATGTCTTAATAATCACCTATTAAAACTGGCTGAGATCGGAAAGTTTTTTTCGTTTGATAAGGTATTAATAATCCTTATTTAAGCCAAGCACTACCTGCTAGGAAGGTACTCTGCTACCTGCTAGCATCCTGCGTCGTATCAGCGCTCAAAGCCTCGCCCCAAGGTCACCTCAAACGGCGACAGCGGGAACCAGAATGACGTCACGCTTTGTTTTCCCAGCATTCAAACTTATCCGTCGCGTTTTCGCGCGCTTGAAAATTTTCACTTTTCATTTAATCGCGAAAAATAGATATCGTCGTTTAAAAATCAAAAATTGTGAAATACGTACTCCAGGAGTAATAATCTTTCGATTTAGGCAGTAAAAAAATAATAGGAAACCACCCTATTAAAGCCATTAATTCCAGGGATTGTAATCGAAACAAAACGGCAATAAGTACTTCGTCCCGCTGCGAAGCGAAATGAAAACGAGATGTATATAAAAAAATGTTCACCGCGTACCAACTTGAGCCAGTTAATGGACTACGTTTTGATGGTAAGATAAGAAATGCTTTCGTTGAAGTCAAATAACGTTAGTTGCATGAAAATAGAGCAACTGGGAGGCGCCTTAAATATCAAGAAAGAATATTAACATATTACGATAGCATCATAAACATTACGAGCGTGATGCGCCTGGTCCCAGCGGGCTTCCCCCGCTCCTTTCAATGCAGATCCACAGAGGGATAGGCGCGTTTCTAATTTTAAAATGTAGAAAAAAGGCAGGGTCTTATGTACAAATTTAATTGGAATGTTCATGTACAAATTGTAGTCAGAGGACCTCTTTAAACACAACATTGGAAGTAATTACACTATCCTCTGTTAATACTTATTAAGCGTTTTCCTTAATATTTACAAAAATATTTTGAAAAGATCTTACCCTAGAAAATGCTACATAAAGTTGGCCATGAGAGAATACAGGGTCAGGCAGGAATAAGCCAGCTCCTTGCAAAGTCTGACCCGGAGGCTTGTTAATAGTCATCGCATAGGAAACCTTAATGGGAAATTGTCTGCGAGTCAAATTAAAAGGCATGGCATCCGACGACGTTAACTGTATTCTTGGGATGAGGACAATCAATGCCGAAATCGATTATTTTTTTATCGATTATTATTTTTTTTATTTTTAAAAACCAATTTTGAGAAACAATAGCAATATTTAGGAAATAAGATATGCCGTCGCATGTTCTCTGATAAATTCTGTACATTTTAGTACCTCATTTATTGAGTTTGGTTGCGTATAAGTTGAGAAAAAGGTATCTATACAGTACAAATAATATAGAGGATCAGCGACTAGTCTTAGTGTTTTAACCTCGATGGTCGTCATCTATGATGGCTAAATATTTTTTCTCAGCATTCGAGAAAAGTATATGCTATGAATGATGCAGTCCCGAAACCACCTCCTCAATTCAATTTGAAAGGGGCTTAGCTGGCATTCAAAATTGAAATCAAATTTCACGATATATATCGACATTTGAGTATTTTCCTGCAGAATATTAAACCGATCATCGGCCACGCTGCGCTGGACATTATGTGCGCAGCCGCTAATTTTAATACAAGAAGGAAGGAATGGGAAAGCTGTAGAAGCTCCTGTCCAACCCTGAGAGCGAGACGCGAACGAATTCCTCTCGTCGATGGTATTTTCGGAATATTTGCAGACCGCTCCGCCAGATGTGCTAAATGCACGGAGTGGTCATTGTGTTCGGAGGTAATGGCGATGCTCAATCTTTTCACGGTCCTTGCAAAACCTTTTCCAGTCTCCCCTCTGTATTGCACAACCTGCGACCGATCCGATCTCCGATGGATGTGGGAAGAAATAATCCCTTCATCCAGATCTCTTATCTCCATCGCCCCCCGCCCATCTTCCCCAGCTATCCTCCCTTGACCCCCATTCCACAATGCTCCTACCTCGCTACCGTAAAGCCGAACACCAAAGCGAGGCGCGATCTGATATCTCGATAATCGATTGTTTAAGCGATCCTTTCCTTGATCATCAACGTCACAGATACGAACTGTTACCCGCCCTTCGCCGAGCCATGGACCATGTTTCCGTCATCAGTCGAATCTGGTGACGTCACGCGGCTCCTCTTTGTACTCGATGTTCCCATACGTGACCGGGTATTTGATAAGATTCCTGCTTATGCAGCTGGGTTTACATGGAATCAGGTGCATTTGCAAGGCGTATATCAAAGGAGTGATGGTGAATCTATGATAAGTGAATTCCCACAAGAAAATACGCAACCACAAGGATGGAAAACTGGTTAATAAAAATACTAGCTCCATTAATATCAAGTGATGGTTTATCCATTAATATTCATAACTTCTTTTTGAAAGAATTTGTTCCAACCATTAAGAGCAATCGATTTTTTTTTCTTGACCTCAATTATTTAATGCTATATTAACTTCCCGGAGTATACGTGTAAGAATTATATACAAAATTGTTTAAAAACGTTTGAATATTAAAAAAAAACTTTTTCAGGGCTGTGAGTGAGTATGATATCTTTAAAATGATACATAAAGGCATGAATGATTATTTCAATTCTTTTTGCGATAATTAAAAAAAAATCAATTGTACATAAAGAAAGGAGACACCAAAAATTTCACATAAAAATTCAAAATTCTTGTCTCTTCTTTTTTATATATTTATGCACAGTTTAATTCTTTATATTTTTTATTTTACCATTGAAAAAAACTTGAAATAATATTTCATGCCTTCGTGTATCAATATAATGTAATCATACTCACCCAAAGCCCTAAAGAAGCAATAAGAAATATATCGAAACGTTGGCCAACAATTTTGCATATTTAATTCTTACAATCAGACATATTCCTCTAGACGTTAATACAACTTTAAGAACAATTGGTACGAACAAAAGATACCGATTAAAGGGAAAATCAGCGGTGTTTGTATGCCTTTACACCCCTCCCTTGTCTACGTAAAACTCTTCCCTCCAACACGAATTTAAACATTCACCTCCTCGCGCAACAATAAATCCATCCACACCACCTGCCTCCTTCGCATTTCTTCACACTGTTTTGTCCTCTCACCCACCAAGAAAACTGTCGTACCTCTTCTTCTCCGTCCACTTGACTTTCTACAATTTCCCCGACACTAAACTTCTCGAACGTCTCCAGTATTTTCCTGTCCTCTTTCCTAAGTGTCCACGTTTCCGTCCCGTAAAGCACTACTCCCCAGATCAGGATCTTCACCAGCCTTATCTTCAAACTCATGCATAATGATCCTCTCATCAGCACATTCCTATGCATTGACTCCTCCTTTGCTAGCGCCATTGTCTTCTTAATACCACCATTGCTGTGATCGTTTTCTTGTAAAGTGCTACCTAAATAATTGAAATGCCACATATATTGAGTTAAATTTGTACTGTAAAAGAATATGAAATATAAAATGCGAGGTTAACTTATATCTCGTAATTATTAGAGCGATTTGGAAATAACATTTGTATGTTGCATTGGTAATGACATTTTACTTAAAAGTTCGTGTTTTGTATCAGAAACAAAATTCTTGTAATTTACATTCGTATGCATGCTATGAAATTTTCTAAGGATTCGGGACAATCTAGAGGTGTTTGGTGAAAATTTCGGCAGATACTCGTATGCGGAGTGAAACTCTTCTCGTTGTAAGAGTTCCCGGGGTTCCCCCCGAGTCCAAGGGTTGATTTATTACCCCGTTTCGAGCGGATAGTCTCCCATATCCTTCAGGGTGAGAAAAATTGGAAGAAATCTTCCACTTGAAACCGGTGGGAAACCAGAGAACTCATCACACTCTCAATTCACCGGGAAAGCCTCAGATGCTCCATAAAAATTTTTAATAATTATATAGTCAAGAAACAAATCCATTATAAATAATTGTCATATCAAAAAGGTGCAGTTTTGAGCATGGTTTGAATGAAAACATATATACTTGCAGCTTGTGTCATTTATTTTTCGAATTTCTCGTCTTAAACAGTTATTTTACACAATTAATAAATTCAAATATATCAAGGGCTACGTTCTAACTACACGTATCTAAAAAATAGCAACTTTTCAGGTGAGCAAAAAAAACATTTATTTTTTTACTTGTACAATGAAATTAAAAACCAAAAGTTCATAAAACTGAAAAAGAAACATTCATTTGCAAACAAAGAGTTGTTTTTTGATTGTATTTTATTTTTTAAATGTTGTTACATTTTGTTTAAGCTACATGTCTCAAACCAACCGAATTTATTTTATAATTTATTTTTATAATTGCCTTTATTTGCATATACAAACTTGGTCCTTCTAAGCCATATGGCTTGTCAGAAGGTTCCATTTATTCAATACAACACGTGGCACATTGAGAGCATAGCATTTATATTACAAGTTTCAACTTCAACTTTAGGGGCTTTTAAACAGAACTATGATGATTTAATTATTTTGTACATTTCAGTTTAAAATAAAGAAATTACAAGTTTACAATACCACTTTTTAACCAA
The DNA here is from genome assembly GCF_921293095.1 of Ischnura elegans. Classification (NCBI taxonomy): domain Eukaryota; kingdom Metazoa; phylum Arthropoda; class Insecta; order Odonata; family Coenagrionidae; genus Ischnura; species Ischnura elegans. The sequence continues at coordinate 107,229,023 of NC_060251.1, forward strand.
TCTTTCACTTTTCTTGTAATGTCGGCCAAAGATTTGAGATTACATAAAGGCTTTTGAGATACGTGTCGTTAGAACTTAACCATCGATATGCTCCCTTTGTCGCTCGACTAGGGAGAAATCCGGCGTCGACGTTTGCCAACTCTTGAAGTGCCCAAATTCCACCCATTACGTCCGGGTTCAAATCTCGGCGGTGGCAGAGATTTTTTCAGAGGCTGCTCGATTCCTGCTGAAGAGACATGAGGAGGGAACTTCCAGAGCACTCCGTCCGTCGAATGGGACGTTAAGCCGCGGTCCTGTTGACGCCTTTAGCTAGGAGTAACTTAACGTCGACGCGGAGTTTCTCTCTTGTCAAGCGACTAGGGTCACTCATATTTATATTTATTGATTATGAAATAACCCTTTGAGACGAGAAATTCGAAAAGCAAAAAAACATGAACTCTAATTAATTCTGTTTTCACTTAAAATATGTTCACGCACCATTTTTTATGATTACCATGCATTATATACATCTGCCTCTGCCTTATCTCAAAGGCGTGCGGCAGGGGGTTTAGGGCACCAGACGTTTACAAATGAAAAGGAAATTCTCTGGAGATTTTATTATTATTCGGAGGAAAAACGGATTCCCATGCCTATCCGTTTGGCAAAATGTCACTCTTAATTTATATTATCTTTAGGGACTGGAAATATACTAGTGGGGTCCTAATATTATGTTCCACGTGTCGCTCTTGACGCTTTTCGTGCTTTGAGCATGAAAATACGCCACGTGACATTCTTCGATTTTTGCCAGAGGCGTAGGCGTAGTATGACTCTATTTAAAAATCGTAGTTTGCCATTTTTTAGCAGTGTGGTCTGAAAAAAAATGAAAAAAAAAACAAAAGCAAAATTCATACTTTAAAATGATATCAAACACCTATTCCCCGTATCAAACGTATGTTGCAAATAAAGAACGAAATAGTATTGAAAACGGCCAGCATTGGGGTACAGATCTACAATACTACGGTCAGCACGACACCTTGAACATGCAGCGAGGATATGGGATCTGGTGCAGGAAGATCTAATCCGTGAACTGCATAAAATACAAAGGAAAGCTGTGCGATTCGTCAAAAACTGCTGCGGGCGTACAGACAGCGTTACCCAGATGTTAAGCGCATTAGGCTGGAAACCGCTAGAGACTCGAACGCCGAGCGCTCGGCTTATTGTTAGATTGCTTGAACAATTGAGAATAGATATCTTTAAGAGCGACACGAAGAGCATCATCTAAGTGCCCCAATATAATCCAAGTCAAATAGAAGCGATAAATATAGACAGCTATTTTGCCGAAGGGATAGATATGGGAATTCGTTTTACCTCCTAATCATGCAGAACTTAAATCAAGGGTGTTTAACCCGCGGCCCGCCGGCTAATTTCTTGAGGCCCCAAGAGGTCTGCGGGTTCCAACGACAAATATAAAACCAAATATCGACACACTCGTCAAAAATAAATCAAATGTCAAAAATCGCATTGATTGAACTTTTTAACAAATTAAAAGTATTGCACCTTGAAATAATGTTTTTTTATTTTATTTATGAGGGGGTAAAGTTACGTGGAGCATTGTTGCCCTTCGGACCATTTCAAATCGATTTTTGGCCCTTGCATTACAAAAGGTTGAAGACCCCTGACTTAAATAAATACTCGTCGTAATTTTGCATGAGCATTTTCTTCTTTTATTAAACAGCTGGTGTCCTAACACCCCCTGTCATGCGCCTTTATAGGCTGCTTGCGGGGTAGTATGTAGATGTAGATGATAAGTGTTACATATATATCTATATACTCGACGGCTACCTTTTCTTGCGAATGCGATATGAGCTCCTTTTTCTACTCCCTTTTGTTTCCGCCCGCCAGATAATCGAGCATCGAAACCTTTCCCCTTTCGCCGGCACTCACACAGACTCGCCGCATCCCAACTCTCTTCTTCCCCCTCCTCCAGACCTCCCTGTCGCCGCTTTCATCCCCCACCCCTCTTCCCGTCCACACTCAATATTTCCAATCCCGTTTTATTGCCCGATACGGGCACCCAAACCCCCCTTTCCTTCTTCTTTCCCCTACGGCATTTCGCCGACCAATCAATATACAAGACTCCTTTCCCTTCCCACCGAAAGCCCTCATCCTTCTCATCGGCCAACAATCCCACACTTTCCTCCCCGCGGTACACTCCCAACAATGCGCGCTGTGTGCTACTTAACCGTGGGAACTTATTCCCTTTTAATAGACCCTGACAACCTTTTGCACGGGGGATGGGAGACTCAACGTACTCTTGGGAGCTCCTCCTGGGTTCGCCGACGCATCGTTTATCTCGACGAGGAGTACTGGGCGGTGGATGCAGCCGAGGTGGGGATCAGGTGGACACGGATTGTGATGGTGGTGAAAAGGAAGATAAAGAGAAAGTTTCGCGAGGCAAAGAGTTAAGTTTGGGATCCGGTTGGTGAGGCGTAGGCAGTGTTTGAACCCGGGCCCACGGGGTGAGAAGCCAAAACACCACGCACCCACCAACTTGGTACATTTAAGAGGACGCATACCTTCCTCCCGACCAGTCTGTTATCGCGACGTCGAACTTGCTTAAAACTTGCGCTACTCTGTGTAATATTTCGAAGTCTTCCACGTGAACAGCGGTGATATACATAAATTGCCATGATATAATACTTCCCTGGACAGGAAATCGAACCACGGACCTTTGGTTTTCCAAGCCACTGCGTAGACGACTGCGCTATCCAGGTTCCTGAATTCCCGCGCCAGGTAAAATTGCCATGGAAATTAAGGAACCTGGATAGCATAGTGGCCTGCGAAGTGGCTGGGAAAACCAAGGTCTCTTGTTCAATCCCCGTCCAAAGGAATTTTTTTTATCATGGCAATTCGTATATATTACGCTATGATCTTGAGCTGCGCTTTAATTAGTCACTTATTTCATTATTCAGACCACCATATTTTTCAGAATATTTTTTTTCATTTTTCATGCACGTCGTCTATTAAGCTGTTGCCTGCTCTTCCCCGCTTATCACCGCCGCGTAACACATTTCAGCACTATTTCATAGCGACCAGCTGCTTCAATCGCTTATTTATCATCGCTGAAATTTTTCTTCCTTCCGCAACCCATATCCAGAATTTCCGTGAACGTTTTTAATTCCGAAACATTAAAAAAAAACATACGAGTCAATTTTTAATCTCAGAGGTAATCCACCAGTTACAGTTAATTTACATGTAAGTTTAAACAAACCAGTATTACTCTAGATCAATCATTCACCATTCTCGCATTCCATAAAATTCTGAAAGTTACCATTAAGTAAACTTTCATTTATTCCACCAGTGAATATTGCTCCCTAACTACGCATTTCCTAATCTGCACATTCCTCTGTCATGAATATTGTCACCTCTTTCCCTTCAGGACACGCTCTACCCACACCGTTTGCCACCTCTCTTCCACGAAGATACGCGCTAATTTACTCTTCTTACCCACAATGCCTATCACCTTCTTCTCACTTTATTTTTCCCTTCGTCTATCACATTTCTTCAATTTCAAGCAGCTCGAACCTTCTCACTCTCCTCCCGCAGTGTCCACGTTTCCGCCGTTCCGTCCCATGTTTCCACCGTATGCTCCACATTAAATGCGAACCAGCCTTTTCTTTATATTCTCACACCAAGTAGCCTTTAACAACTTTTGCAATTTTTGTCTTTTCAAAAATGCCTAATTCCCGGCGATTGATTTCTTTTTACCATTGTTTTGCCCATGAACTACCACTTTTTATATTCGAGTTCATCAAGACTTAACCATCACACAGAATTTTAAATAATGAATCATACTCTTTAACTTCATACGGTATTTATCAACACAAAGTATTACCAAAGAGTACTGATCATTGTTCGAAAAAGAAAAAATAAATTAGAACTACGGCCTTATTGATTATTTTTAGCATCATAATGATGAAATTGAGCGACCTAGTGAGAAAGTTCAATGAGGAGAGGGAGAAAAGAGAAGCTGATAATGACAATCGTTTGAAGGACAAGTCGCCAGCAGGAAGAGAAAAGTAGGCATCAGATGATGAAAAGAGAGGAGAGCTGCTTCCAAATAAATCTCAGAATTGTAAACAATGATCATATTTATGACGATAACATGCTTTTATCGACTAGTTTCAGAACATATGTTCATAAAAGTTGAAAATGACCTATACATTCTAATTAAAAAAAGTGCTCACCGTTAGTTTACGGTAGCAGGGGATGGACATTGACATAAGTAAATAAGTATAGAGTGTTGTACACTATAACTGGAGACACAAAGACAACTCCGAAAGCAGAATTTTTTTCTGGAGGAAGTACAAGGGCCTGAAAGGCAAACGGACATCTTATATTTGAGATTAAAACAACATACAACAATTGCTATGTGAAGTATTCTCTTTAATTTAATATGAGAGTTATTAATGCGAAATTAAATTATAAAGGCTCTGTAATAAACAAAACAAAAAAACGTAAAGATAACCGTATTAAAACTCTTTTCAGTATTTTTAAGCGTCTGGGCGGGGGGTCACACGGGCACGTTCCCCCCCCATTAATCCGCCCATGCACACAGAACAATAATGCATATGCATTGATTAACCGGGTGAACAATTAGGGAGTCCTTAGAAAAGTGGGAAAAAATCCTTCTAAAGCTCTCCTAAGAAGGAGGCGGAACTATTTCATTGGCCACACAGTTAGGCATGATGAGGATGAAAATGAAGAGGATGAGGATGAAGAGGATCTTCGTACGACAGGTGGACGGGAAGAAACGCATAGGAATACCCTAAAATGAGTTATGAAGAGCACATTTTCATGGATGCAAAGAATAAAAACGTAAAATAGGTAAGACCGGCAGATAGGATACGGGGAGGAGAGCTCCGTCAATCTAATCCTCACGTAATCAACCTCAGATGACGATGATTATTCATATAAAATTCACCCTCGGAAATAAACTCAGGTAGGCAAGACCTCATAAACTCAGTAGCGGCTCGATCAACCGTAGTAACTGTCGCGTCGCCAGGGGGAGGGGAAAAGAAAAGCATCTTGGCCTTGTCCCTTCATCGCAGAGGTCATCCATAGTTGAAGAAAGAGAATACCCAAAAGAGATAAAACGAGAGAAAACGAGGAGGGAGGTGGAGAAACAGCAAAAGAGAGGCGAAGAAAGAACTGAAGGAGGTTGAGCGGATAAAGGAAAGGCGGCAAAGTGAGGAACCCAAGAGAGAGACCAAAGAGAATTACGAGTTTAATCGTTATCTTAGGGCTAGCGTTCGGTTCCCCCCGTGACTATAAATACTGTTCGGTTAACAATGGCAAACGCCGACCGTGGCGGAGGGGGTTGGGGGTTGGTTGCTATAGCAGGATGGGGGTTGGGGAGATAAATAAGCAACGGGAGAGGAGGTGGTGGACTTCGTGAGAAAGGATGGAGGGGAATTAGGGGAGTGAGGGCTATGGGTGCCGCGGGAGAGACCAGTGCTCGAACGTAAGACAGACGCTTCCCGTGCCGACGAGGCGCGCTTTCCGGAATGCAGTCCCGGGGTGATAGGCAGCATGCACCACGGAAACTGGGAAGGGGCCCGATGACGGGGACTCTTAAAGTCGAACAAGCGATTCCGTGGCGACTAATTGATGATCAACATTCGTGCAGTTTTATCCCAGATATTAACAGCCATGTTTGTGTTTCACGGTGTTTTAAATTTCCTTTACATTTCATGCAATATTTATTATAAAGCAATTTATCACATGCTACATATTGAGCATGTTTCTCTATGGAAGCGAGGCTTGTACTTTAACAGCAGCAGAGAAGTCAAGAGTGGAAGCATTCGAAATGTGGTGCTACTGAAGAACGATGAAGATAAAATGGATCGACCTTGTAAGTACTAAGGGGGGTTGGTAAAATGAGAAGTCTTCTAAAAACCTTAAGCAAGAGACAACTTAGCTGGCCACATTATATGACATGATGGCCTTATGAAAACAATCGTGTTGGGACAGGTGGAAGAGAAGAAGGGAAAAGGAACGGCCCCGAATGAGTTACATAGGACGGGTTATAAAGGACGTAAGAAAGACAAAATACATCGCTATGAAAAGGCTAGCGGATAGGAGAGAGGAATGGAGAGCTGCGTCAAACCAATATTAGGATTGTTGAATAATGGTGATGATGATGAAAAACATCGTGGCAACACTAAGAAAGATTCAACACTTGTCTCCTTTTGCTTCATTTTATTTTTTTCTTGCCAGGAACTGGGTGAAATTTTCTTGCATTTGCATGCAGGGTGGAGCAAAATTGTGTCTCGAAATTTTAACCCTGGATAGCTGATACCAGAATAAACCAAAATTACTGCTAATTCTCAAGTAGAAAACGCACCATCTTTAAACTACAGAACCTTTGAACCAAGCGCTCCGATTGGTCGCGAGTTTGCCCTGTTGCCGGATGCCTTGGAATCACCGCGATCTCCAGCCGGCAAAGAATTCTAAGTCATGAGCTGTCCACCTTTAAAGATTCGCAAACGTTAAGCACGCATAGCTAACTTTACCAAATTTATATATGCCATGGAGTAACGCTCCTTTCAGATTACACGGTTTCGCCCGTGCGGGAAAAAACCGTACGGGGCTTTTCCTTTAGTCCACTGAAGAAGTCTGCAAGACCTTTCACATTGTACGGTTTAGACACGGGCACGGTTTTTAGCCGCATTGTAGCCGTCCAGTGCCACTGGGGCCACATGGCTACCGTATCGTCTTCCTTCTTAGTGACCCACGTAAACAAACGCACACTTTCACACCAGACGGTTTCAGTCGTGCTGGAGCTGACTCCAGTGCATATGAAAATCAACTGGCCACGATTTGAAACCGTGCGATTTTATCCCGCACGGGCGAAACAGTGTAATGTGCAAGGAGCGTAAGGCTGTGTTGGCATAAAACTTAAGTTTCATTTGTCTCCTGTAGTTGCTACGATTGTTATTGTATTTTTTATTAAACAATATTTTCTAAGGAACGGTTGCTCGACGAGCAATGCCCGTACGAGGTGAAATTAGACACTGTTATCATTGAATAACCGGTACTTTGTACGTATGCTATCAATTATTCACAAATATGCATTAATTTGCATATGATTTCAATTTTTTACGCAAGGTGATAAGCGTCAATCGGTATAAACAGCCGGTAGCAATAGTACTTGCACGCACTGCCTTTCCTCCGCTGCTGTTGCGGAAGAGCTTAAAGTTTCCTTGTCACTAGTCAGGGTTCCCACTCTACCTGAACAATGAAATTCACGGCTTTTTCCAGGTTTTCACGGTTATTTTTCACGTTTTCACGGTTTTTTTAAGGTTTTCACGGTCTCAATTTTGCTAAATTCACGGTCCGTTAATAAGCCAACAATAAGAAAATCACTGGCCGTATATCAACAGAAAATTAACGTACGCGAAAAACGCCGTGAACGTTAACGCCGCAATGAAAAGTGATATCTGTTATGACGTGATCTATCGTTTGCAAAATTCAGGGCCGACTAAAGGACCAGCCCAACCGCGCTCTTGCCCGGACGCCGAATACCCTTCGGACCTTCTTCCGTCCGGACACTCGAGGTACTTTTTTAATTCCTCGCTGAGAGATTGTTTTTTGCGCACGTTGTTATTACTGCACAGTAACCGAATTTCCCCCACCCCAATATTTCTTATTTAACGGAAAATATTTTATTTAAATTGTTTATAGAATATAATAAATTGATTCTTTCTTATTCAGCGGAAAATATTTTATGAAAATTGTTAATAGAACATAATAAATCGAAAAACAATTTCATACACCGTATTAGCACGAATCTAAGACGAACACGATTCTAAGACTACCCTCCTTTTTTGGAACTCCACTAGGGGACAATTTTTCTTTATTAATAACGATACGATTATAAAATAAATGCGGAAAAACGATCAATGCTTCATTTTTTTTGCTGGATTGCCTATGTCTCAGGAAACGCAGGATTTTGGCGAGTAATTAAGAAATTCATTAAAGGTTTCAAAACAATATTTTAGATAATAACAGGAATAGTAGTACTTTATCAAGACACATACGTCATATTGTTGATTCGACCCATATCTCTTTAAAATTCTGAATGTTTGCTCTCCACTCGGCATTTACACTGCTATTATGGATTTCAGTCAGATGTAAAAATTCTTATCCATCAAACACCATTTCCAGTACACATATTCACGAGAGCAATGTGCATGTTGTGCCTAAAACAACCGCATTCGCCGGTGCAGTGACTGGTTGTGAGATGGATCACGAAGGCCAAAAATAGTCAATTACTTGAATTGTTCCTGTCTAATGAATATATTTTTAATACAATTGAGGTAGTGTGTAAAGCGTGAACAATGTTGCGTTAATCGTCAGCAGCACGCCCACCTGGATCTTCGCCTTCATATCTCTACTTGTTTTCTCCAGGTAGCTCACTCTACCCCCACCCCTACCGTCATGTGCTAGCGGACAACCCAAGGCACTCTGCAATATTCACGCGCATCTAGCCCGGATTCTTTTCTTCATGTTCAATTATTTTCAGTCCATCTCTTAAAGTTCTCAATAGTTTCTTCGGAGGGGCCATGGTCGGAAGACGACTAAAATTAAACTAGTGAAAATGACTCTATTAAACTCACATGGAAAACACTCGGTGGTTCGAAGTCCAGCCACCCCGGAAAGTAGGGAACCACTCGTACGAGGTGAAGTTCGGAACTGATGCTATCGCGTACGGGGGTACGCTGAGCACACTGCAGAGGGCGAAGCGTGACCATAGGACTGCACCATGAAATATTTTACCCTAAAGATGCCCATTCTTTTCTAATTAGCGTAGCGCCAGATGATCAGATGAATTCGGATTGTTAGTAGGGAGAAACAAAAATCCTGAGAAGATATCCCTTCGTCAGAAACTCTGACAAGTGAGACTACTTGTAGTAGTATAGCTCGTAAATTGATAACTGTTAACAACCTGGTATCATGTTTTCGGAACAAAATGCCGAATTAACTGCCGTAAGCTCAGCTACGAGGATATCGCGTTTCGCCAAAAATCACCATCGTATTTTTCCATCTATTTCCTTGCTTAAAATACGTCATGTGTGGTCTCGTTTTTTTTAACGTGCAAATTACTAACATTTCAATCTAATAAAAGCATAATAGCAATTACTGAATATCATTGTTAGATACCTTTTGGGCTAATAGGTGATTCATGCAGCAGTTGACCTCCATAAACTGGGAACTTCGAAGCAGTTAGGCTGAAAAAGGTCAGTTGGTGAGAAGAGGGGAAGCGCGAAACACGTTTCTATTGTTCTCGTGTAACTCGATATTTTTTTCGAAGCTAAGGTCTTCGTAATAAGATCCCTGCGCGAGCTGGGACCTGTTTTTATTTTGAAGAAGAGGAAAGCGTCAGAAGAGGGGAGGCGAATGGTGAATGGAGGGGGATAAAGGTTCTTGGGAAATGCGCTAATGTTACTTTCCCACGGCACTGAGCTTCTCCCAATGGTAGTTCCATCTCTTGGAGAGGATTCCAACTACGTGCTTGTCGCTATTAGCCATAAATGACACATTGTATTTATTTCGTCTCATTTTCGTCAAACGATGGATGCGGGAAAATTCTGCGTCGGAACCGCGATCTTCAAACGATCAATGCGAGAAACGATACTTCGGGGAACGATAGATGCGGGAAAAAATTAAATTGTCTATAAGGAACTTTATTTGGGACCAGAAACGGCGAACGATCAATGCGGGAACGATAGATCGAGGTTCCACCGTATAACTTTCTTTTGAAAGCAGCAGTGTAATGACTTCTTTTCTCTGCTATCTTAATACTCTGAAACCAAAACTGAATCGATCTCTCTAATCAGAGGCAAATCATGTTCCCTTCTTACCGTTGCTCTGGGAAAAATGGAACGACTATGTAGCATAATTAATCGTAGAGGGCGTAACTTGGTGGAAATCCATAATATCACGAATACAAGGATCAAGGAAATAGCAATGCAGTTCTTGATCCTTGTATTCGTGAGACTATGTAGCAGTTTATATCAAGACGGCATTGAGGCTTTAACGACACAAACAAACAGCATTACCTTAGATAGCACAAAGCGGAGGAACTGGATCACCACCGACAGTAAATAACTCCACACAAACTTTCCGGTTGCGACGTAAAACTGGCAAGTTCCAGGTCGACGCATGCGACAATCGTGTAATGCTGTGTTGCCATAAGCGGAAATCTTCTCTCGTTTTCAGGGCCGCAATGCGCGAGAATTAGTAACGTCACGCCGAAAGCTCGCTGTCACCCGGTTCAAACGCAGGGAGCGTAGTGTCCACAGCGCATGGCAGGTTGTCAAGGCTAGCGGTCTTCCAGTCATAGGATTGAGGGTGTTGAATAAACGTTCAAATTTTTCGACACAATGGCCATCTAGATTTAGTTTCGAAAGTGGTCGCTGCAGCCTGTGGGAAGGCTAATTGGGTGGAAGGGGGACTAAGCAGTGACCGAGGGAGGGGAAACCAAGCCATTTGAGTAAAAGTAAACAAGCTGATGAGAAGTGGTGTCATATTTCAGGAGGGGGAGAGAAAAGGCCTGCGCTGGGGAAAGATGTTTTTTTCTTCAGGAAACATTCGTTCCCACGCTTTTCTGACCCATGCGACCGCATGCGACGATGCTCGCCACAATGAATAGAAGTGCGCTAGCTACGAACGAAGATGAAAATTTCTTGGAAGGTATTATTATCAAGATTGAGAGATTTTTAAGGTTTTAAGACGAAATTCACGGCTATTTCCCGGTTTTTTCACGGTAGAGGAAATTCACGGCTAATTCACGGTTTTAAGGTTTTCACGGTTGAGTGGGAACCCTGCTAGTTGCAAAATCGCTATAAAATCGACGCATATTTGTGAACAATTGATAACGTATGAACAAGGACACGAAGGACTAGCCGATGAAAAAGGTGTCAAAATTCACTTCGTACGAGCAACCGTTACTTAGAAAATATTGTTTCATAAAAAATACAATAACATTTGTTGTATGTGCGGGAGACGCATGAAAATTAAGCTTTATGCCAACAGAGGCTTATTCCATGAAATGTATAAATTTGATAAATTTTTCTATGCGTGTTTAACGTTGGCCAATGTTAAAAGTTGCGATTTACTGAGAAAGGCTTAAAAAATCGGTACTTCTTTAGTTTATGCACCAATATTTATATTTAAAAAGTAGGGTAAAAATTATAAACCATATTAATCAACGCGCAATATAACAAGAAAATTAATGGTACCAATATCATGAAAATAGCTTAAAGGATATGGTTTCTATAAGCGTTCAAACGCGAGTCTCTATGCTTTTGGTAAGGACAGTAGTTCGTCAGACGTTTACGAGCGCGGACTGGAGAAGGCGTGATAACATTACGCATTCCTTCGGAAGAGGTGACGGCATCTCGTTTAAAGTCTATCTGTTGACAAACGAAGTATTACATTTTCCTTTACAATTTCAAAATCAACATGCATCATCGTGCTTTGTTTTCAAAAAAGTAAACACAATGCTTGTATGAGAAGTTAAAATGAAATCTGCATCTATGAAAATGGGTAATAATGAAGGCGTTTTTAAAGTGAAGATGTAATGCCAATTTTCTACAGATACTTTAATCGTAAAACAAAACGGGCAATTGAAGTCTCTGTGGAAAATATCCGCCGAATTCTCTTTCAATTACGTAATAATTTAAGCCAGAAAATACTCCACGTGTCAGATAAGGGGTGCGAAGTGGCCTACTGAGTAAATTTATGGACAGCTAAATACGAAGTCTCTCCTTCCGTGAAGCCTTCGGACAACGCCCCAAATATTCTCGAAGTGCGAGAAGACGTAAGGCTGGGGGGGGACCGGCCGGTCCTACCCAATATGTGTGAATCTCACACGCGTGAGGATTAGTCGGGGGTGAACTCTACCCTAACCAATCTCCCCTCGGGTTGAATCACTGAGTGAGTGAGACCATCAATGCTTTTCAATACCATAACATATAGTTTACATCTAGAAAATAACATCCTCGTGGACAAGAACTGATAGTTAATAGACGCATCATACTTCAAGTATTATTAAGTCCGATGAAAGCAATATGTGCTAGAATACACTGATACATATTGCTAATGTTGAAATTTCTCAAGTAAGGAATTCATTTTGTAATCATAATACGTGATAATGAGCCAATTTGGTTCAACAAGAATGATATTGCGAACTGATTTCTGCATTTACTTCGGGTTCTAACCGCTGCAGCGCGCTGGTTCGTTGGTTTTTGTTAACAGTAGTTTCACTTACATTGCAGTCAGCATCTTCAGGCCGTATCTTCAACTTGAGGACACTGACGGCAATGCCACCGAAACTGCCATCAACAAAAACCAAGGGACGCGGGGAGAACCCGGAGAAGATGCAGAAATCGCCTGATCAACGCCGCGAAAATCTTCGAACCTACATGATATTACTAGCAAAATCATAATTACAACTGTATTATTTCAATAACAAGGACTATCTATCGGAATCTACCATATTTCTAGTAAAATAATTATGTATTTTATGTAAACTTAAATTATAATTATGTAAACTTATACAAGTAAAATGGCTGACAACTTATTTATCGGGCATACAGTGTCGAATAGTTATAAAATACAGTTTTAATGAATTAATAATTTTTGCCCTTTTTCACTTATGGAATACAGCTCCATTGCTTCAATAAAGTCTTCAAATGGTGTGTTTACAGGAGGGGACTCACAGTAACAGACATCCGTATGGGTCTTGGTTTATTGGGAGGAGAGAGAAATCCGGAAGACAGCATCTTCACAGTATCCTTACAGCTGCAGCGGTAAAGAACCAGGAGTTGAAGACGGTGATCACACTCCTTCGGAATATTTTGCTGGAAACTACGCTCCTTCCAGACGAACGAAGCGCACAACTCGCTTATCCGAAAGACTACCGTCTATGAACCTCGCCACATACTTCTGCCGTCGAAGCACGTATAACAAACTTGACTCACCAAAAGTTCTAACCTGACTCACCGAAAGTTCTCAGGTTAACACAGAGATGGCGTGAGTATGAACGAGTGCAACTGAATTTTCTCAAATTTTATCCTTCAGAGTAAATATTCAAACGTCATCGTAAAGTAAGTCTTAATGAGCGTAGAGGCGTGGAGCGATACTGGCGTTCAAACCTCACCCGAAACATTAGGGAGTTAAAGACATGAGTGCAGCCTTTCAAGAAAAAGCCACCCTCCCCAATCCCAAATTTGACCGAGGGAATTTCACGAAATTTTAAAAATATGTATGCTCTTCCAACTATACTTCATCAGCAGCCGAGAAAATAATTGGGCTAGCCGCGACGTACTTTTGAGAACTAGCATTAATATTTCCGAATAATAAGATTTTTCTTGCAACAGTATTTCTCAGTGATCGTGCTATCAGAAAACTAGCTTTCCCACTATTTTAGGAGAGGGATGAAATTGAAATTCAATACGTTATAAAATCTTATAAATCCTTACGGGAATGATAAAGGAGTTACTCTCTAACATAAGGATTTGTAATCCTAATTAAGGTCAGATCATAGTACCACGTTATGTGCCAATATATACGGAGAGCAACAAAGGTTACAGTACCCAGATATCAATTGCTGCGTTCGCAGAAAAAAAATGCACGAAACCTTGCTAAAAATTAAGAGAAAATTAGTTGAAACCTGAGCGCGCAGCGCAGTAGTTGTTTTCCATGCCCTTTTCATCAGCGTTTGACTACTTTTGACCGCAAACCATAAAGGAAAACATCTCGAGATGAAATATAATATGGATTAGAAGTAAACTCCGGTGAAAAAATTCATACATTTCGAAAAACGAAAGAACTGTACCAAATGTCAATACCACGGAAGAGGCAGGTTGCTCTCAGTTCTAAATAACAAAAATAGATGGTGTCAAGTGCGCGCTCATTTTCCCTACAAACGCCCCAACGCTGTGAGAAGAATTTTCCGTTCCCTACGTATTTTGAATTCATTACTTTTTTTTATATACACCGGTTTGCCTTTTGGGGCAAAAGAGTGGGCTTCTGAATTCTCGTTGTCGGTCTTCTGATTACAATGATGAGTGCTGGGATAAATCAAAAGCCTCCACAGTGAGGCGGGTGGCAAATTGCTTCGACTACCTTCCGGGTAAACTTATGATTTCATTAAAGTTGTGGAACTGACACAAAATGAGGTCTTAAATAAAATCAAGACCTCCAGACCTAGATCAAGACCTAGGTCAATCCCAAATCCTCATGCCGTAACCATTCAAGGGGAGAGAATTTGAAAATCGAAAAATGAATGATTTTTAAGCCATTACAAGAAATAATTGACGCCTTGAAATTTTCATCCATTTAATCATAGACCGCTTAGCCACAAACTGGCTATTCAATGTGCGTAAGTAGGGGACCATAGGCAACCTAGACGCAGCACAGTGGAGCGGGGCGGAGTCGGAGGACGAGCATCAAATCGCTCGCCACAAATGGAGAAAAATGATTGCTGCAAGCACCTTTCATCGGAAATCTAACCAATTCGCGATAGCCAAAATCTTTCTTGAAATAGCATTGGGGGAAGTAATACATGGAAACAAAGTAATATAGCTTAATATTGCAAGAAGTAGAGGGAACAATCATCACTCATAGAGGTAAAGACCCTGTAAATGGCAACAATTGATCATCAAAGAGAGGTGCGTAAGTCACGAATTTCCGCAGCTATCCTGCACCTTTTTATAAGAATCTATAATCATTTCACCTCAATTAAGTTACAGCAACAGACGAAATCCTCGAAAATCCATTATGCGGAGCTTAATAATCGCCATTTGAGGAAACACAAGCCAATTCGTTCAATTGTATAAGGCTCAACTTTGTGGAAATTAATACACGAAAATGAAAAGGAGACTTCGTTGCTTTCCACAGATTTATTTCGTCCGTACGGCATGTTTCGAACCATACAGGTCATTATCAAGTACAAAAATTTCTAATGTTAAGCAAACATAAATACTCTTTGAAGGTGTCGGGGGAAAGAGTGGAAGGAGTGGGTGTCAGGAGGGGGGGGGGGAGGGGAAGGTGCTGAGTTGGAAACCCCAAGTGGGGGTTGCATTGAGAATTGAGAAAACTTGAGAAGAACTGAGAGAGTTTTCTCAATTCTCAATGGAACCCCCACTTGGGGTTTCCAACCCAGTACCTTCCCCTCCCTCCCCCCCTCCTGACACCCACTCCTTCCACTCTTTCCCCCAACCCTTTCAAAGAGTAACAAAGAGTAACAAAGAGACATATGTTTGCTTAACATTCGAAATTTTTGTACTTGATAATGACCCCTATGGTTCGAAACATATCGTACGAACGAAATAAATCTGTGGAAAGCAACGAAGTCTCCTTTTCATTTTCGAACACAAGCCATTTCATGCAGCAAGCTATTTGACATGGAACTCTGATCATACAGATCTCTTTTTAAAAATTCATCATCGCTCGCGGTAAGGACCTCCGACGCTCAATATTTACCGTTCATCTAATAAAGGATGTTACAAGTAGACCTGTGCGCCGCGCTTCGCTGCCGGCGCGGCGGCGGAGGAATTTTCTGGCCCCGCTGACGCCGAGTCTTTTTATCTATGGGATTGTGGTCGCCACGCCGTTGTCGTCATCAAATGACCATTCATAAGAATTTTGAGCATACAATAGATAACGATTCCTCGTCATATCTCATTTCTCGCCATATATTACAAGACATTTTCAGCATGACAAAGCTTGCCACGTCACAATTTGATTTTTTTTGTCGCCAAATGCGCAATGCTTTTGGAGAATGCGTCCAAGAAAAAAAATATGAATACGTCCGTTTATAGGATACATTTATATTGTTAGTAAATAATTATCAATTAATCGATTTTTTACTATACTTGAAGCCGATTGTCATCGCAAATAGTTTCGCTATCCCGCGTTTGCTTAATTATTTACTTCATTATAGCTTTATACTAACTAGAGGAACACTCTATTTCCGATTTAAAAGAAATACAAAAAAGAAATAACAATTGGCATATAATAATAATAATTAGCAAAGTTTAATCGTTTTCGAATTTGTAATTATTACGAAATAGTTGCTAATAGAGTAAGCTCTAAGTTTCATCAAAGGAAACTGACTATGAATTTCTATGCTTTGCTATGAATGAAAAATTCTTACTCATCACTATCCTGGAATTGGTTTTACGCAGTTCGGCACTCAATTCTTATATCGGATAATATTTAATGCATACATAATTTATCTGATTTGCATCCCTCATCACCAGGCCTCTGTATCGCATCCGTGGTCATCCTCTGTAGGTCATCCCTTACTCTTGTCCCTCCGCGACAATTTTCATGATTCCTCATCATGAAAATCATCGTGTCTTGGTCGATGGCCGAATACATTTTTCCGTCTTCTAGCCAAGTTTTTCATATTATTTCTCATCTCTCTTAGACTTCTAGAACTTCGCCATTACAATCAAGATCCATCCATTTTATATCCATCTTTCTACAACTCTGAGATTTCGAAAGCTTGCAAGCTTGATTTCTCCACTACTTTTATGGTCCAAGCCTCGCTACCATAAAGAAGCATGCTCCAAATGTAACTCCTAATAAAATTAAGGTTTCTTGTACAGTTAACTTTTACTTATACCATTACTTTATTAATTTACTAAATTGTGCCTGATGATTATTCAAAAATAGTAGTGGAAAATAAAAGTTAACTATCCAAGAAACCTAATAATGGAATACCACACAGTTAAGAAGGAGCTATAAATAAATTTATTTTTAACTGCAACGCTAATATTCTCAACTGTTACAAGACTCCTCTTTTGGAGGATTCCTCGGGCTATTCTACGGATTATTTCCTTCTCGATAAGTCCATCGCTGGTCATTCGATTGCTCAAGTCGCAGATCACCTTCACCTTCTCAAATTTATGGCTTTCTAATTTCAGGTTTGTCTTACCGACCTCTTCTCTAAGACAAGCCAATACTTCAGCTAACTTTGCATTGATGTTCAGCATAGTAGACCATTATATTTTCCATGGTTAACGGAGTTTTCTCCAGGTCTCTCTCTTTATGTCTCTGCTATGCCATCGGAAAATCCTGTCATGGTAGTGCTAAAAATCCACAGAGGAAAAATCATCCGCCTTGACCGGGATTCGAACTCGGATCCCTCGATTTCCGGCCGAGTACTTTAGCCAGTTAAGCTACCGAGGCGTAATTCTCCACTGTGAAAATTTTTCCTCTGTGGATTTTTCGCACTATTTCTGCATTGCGGGTGACTCCGTAAAAGTTATCACCGTGGCTAGTCCCGGTATACTTTTCACGTAGGGTTATCACTCAGGGTGCTCCTTAATTCGCTGATAGCTTTCTCATTAAACACATTGAAATTTGCGGGGGACAGAGTACACCCTTGGCTCACTTATATCCTTATTCTATGTTCTTTTCAGTTGAATCCAGATTTAATTGTCATTATTGCATACCCAAAATCTCAAAATTTATTGAGATTATTGTGATGTACCATTATTTATTTTATGAGGACTGCGGCACGGCGGATACTACGACACCAATCTGCGGTGCCGTAAATTTGCCGTCGTTGTCGGCAGCGTAGCGCGGCGTCGCACGCAGTTGAATCCGCTTCTCTTAATTGGATTGATATTGCTAATAGAATAGGGTAAGGATTATTAAAATATCCCTCAGAAAGCCGTAAAACTCACCATTTTTAACCATTTATCTTAAAATTCCGCAATTTATTAATCTCGCACCAAACTCTTATTCGTAGGTACACCATACCCCCACACACCCCGGTATTAGTTGCACCTGAACCCCCCCCCCAGCCTTAATTCCCAGCTGCGCCCCTGGTCGCACGGGTCAACTTGTAACACACTCGAATAAGATGAAAGGAAAAGATTTAGCGTAGAAGAGCGTCAAACGAATCATTGAAAACAACTCGTCCGAGGCCTTAGCGCGTTCGAAGATGCAAGGAGCAAAAAAAAAGAAGCGCGTACGTGCAGGGCGTAGGAGGCAAACACGCGTTCACCGAATCAAGGGTGGCAAGCGAGACTCGGATCCGAAGGACGCCTTTGCTGAAAACACACAAGCTGGGAGAGGAGGAAAACACAAACATATTTGACGGGGTCTCGAGGGGGACGGAAGGGCGGAGTGTTTGGAATGCAATCGAGACAGACCTCCAAAGGTCAGAGGTGAAGAGGGTTTCCCTCGAAAGCGTCGAAAAACCCGCAAAGAATTACGCAGAATCTTGAGCGCATTGGCAGGCGTCGGAATGAAAACAAACAGCCGGTGGAGCAGCGCGCTCAAGGCGACAATGGGGTCAACCTGCAGAGTCGGTGATAGTCACGATAGCCAGAGTTTACCGATCCCCGTAGCAAGCTCATTTCACTCGCTGAGCTGACTGAAAATGAACATATTTAAGATGATTCCGCTATGACTGTAAAGGTAAAAGCTGATAATTTATGCATTCGCTACTGATAAAAGTTTTCTCTCTCATAGATGACGCCTCCCGATGCTAAAAAACCAAATAGTTGAAAAAAAAAAAGTTGAAAATTAATTTCATTATCATATTTTTCAGTTAATACTTTTCAAGCAGTTTTTCGGGTGTAAGTGTGTTGTTATGTTTCTCTAAAACCATTTTTGAATTCCCTTTCAGCATATATTAGCTGAAACGTCATCCAAGTTGGTGGTTGGCCTCTTTTACTTTCCATATGATGGATCACCCGTGAGTGGTAAGTTTTTTTTGATGCAGTATTCGTATTCCAATTGAGATCAATTTCCGATATTTTAATTTCATATTTAAAATAAAAATCACATTTTTACCTAGACGATTCCGCTGAAAAATGATTCTCAAATGTCTCAAACAAGATCTTCGACAATTTTTCACACTTCTATGGTTAATTGCAGTTTCGGCATCACAGCGCCGAATCGGCATTGAATGGCTGCGTTGTGAACTACTTCTACCAACTGTCCGTCGTTACATATGCAATAAAATTCCGTTTATAATCATGCTATTTTTCTTAAGCTAAATAGTTCCGGGAAATAGGTACGTAATCAGTTAGTAGGTCACAAAAAAAGACAAAATATTGAGAAAGATTTAAAGAAGATTCTGGTTCATTTGGGTAGAGTAATGGGTAAATTTAAGAGCAAATAAGCACAAAGAAAACCCAGGTATAACTATGCGGAAAAATAGAAGAAGCCAAGACTAACGTTAAAATAGGGAAGCGAAAACTGAAAGATGTGTATGAATTCCGATCTTTTGAGAAGCAGGATGACTAGCGATAGGAGAAGCAAGAAAGAAATTATCAGCAGAACAGCCCAGGCGAAGAGAACATTCCACCAAAAGAAATATACATTTACAGCGGGAAATTTAACCATAGAAGCAAGGAAACAATTTATCTGAATTTACGAAAGGAGTACATAAATGGCTTCTAAAAGATTCTTTACGGAAGTGAGGCATGAACAAAGACAGCAGCAGGGAAATAAAAAAGATTGGAGACTTGAAAAATATGGCGTTGCAGAAGAATCACGGATATCAAATAGATCGACCGAGAAAGTTATGAGAAAGTTCGACGAAGAGGAGGAGAGAAGAAAATCCTCAGGAAAACCTTGATAGGAAGGTGGAACAACCTAGTAGGACATATCTTAAGACACTTGAAGGCAATCGCAAGGGACAAATAGATGGCAAGAACGGAAAAGGAAGATCTAGAATGAAAATCTCGACCCGTTTGTGAAGAGGCAAGTATTAGGAAAGGAGCGAGACAGGGTTGCGCGTTGTCACCCGTAATCAAGGCGACTGCATAGAGGTGGCCATATTTAATCTTACATAAGACTGATTTCTGCTGCCACTTCGGTAACATTTTAATCGGTATTCAAAAATGTCCACAGAGCGGCGAAGAGTGCAATGCGATCCCTTTTTATCGTATATTTTCATTATAATGTTGGAAATTTCAAGGGATAGCATTGAAAAGTTAAGAATTTGATAGATCACATCACCATGTATATAAATTTCGGTTAACACCCCTGATTATATCTCTCCGTGAAACTCAGATCAATTTGTCCGTCAGCGACGCGAGTGGCGTCTGCATCAGACTAATCTGAGAATAAGGTGGTTTCCTATTATTTTTTTATTTCCTAAATCGAAATATTATTACTCCTGGAATACGTATTTCACCCATTTACATTTTTAAATGACGATATCTATTTTTCGCGATTAAATGAAAAGTGAAAATTTTCAAGCGCGCGAAAATGCGACGCCTAAGTATGCATGCCGGGAAATCTACGTGTGTCGTCGTTCTGGTTCCCGCTGCCATAAGTGAGGTGACCTTGGGGCGAGGCTTTGAGCACTGATACGACGCAGGATGCTAGCAGGTAGAAGAGTACCCTGCTGGCTGGTAGCGCTTGGCTTAAATAAGGATTATTAATACCTTATGAAACGAAGAAAACTTTCCGACCTTAGCCAGTTTTAATAAGTGATTATTAAGACATGTTTCCCTGAGCTCTGTGCCTCATGCATGCATTGGTAATCTCAGGCGATGTATAACTCCTATTTACTCGTATAGAAACAAGGTCCCTGTGACGTCACTTGGAGTGGCATCGCATGGGCGCCAGTCTGGTCTTTTTCAAATGATGATAAAAATTGACCATTGCCATTCGTCTAAACCGGTATTTCTAAAACGAAATAATTTGTATATTATGAATGCACTAATGGTGGGTAACGAATCGCAATCAATGCCTTTCGTTTTCTTTGGTGAAGGAAACTACCCTATTGTTGACTAAAAATAAGTTACGATGATGATGACGACCATTCGAGAGGAAATGATATGTCCCCGTATAACACGCGATATGACGTGGATTTCCTCCACCGAAATTTCAACATTTATACTAGCCATCCGCACTCTTGGCGACACAAGCGCGGGCGACGACGGAGTGGATGCAGTCTCGCCGTCCCCGGGGGATTCCCCGTCTCTCACGGGGGGAATTTTTCGGGAGCCGCCCCGGAGGATGACGCTCCAAAGTCAGGGTGGTGGGACGGAGGAGGAAGCAAGGCAAAAAGCGAAGGAAAGAAGGGGTCTCACCCGCCGCAAGTGACAGGAGGAGATGAATGGCTTGTCACTGCTCTTCCATTCATCTCATACCCTTATGCACGACGCAGTTTTCTCCCGACAGTCGGCGTCACCGATTACGACGCGCCTCGCTCAAAAGCTAAGCGCGCCTTTTTTATCATGAGAAGCTCGTTCAAAAGAAATATCTCTTGAGGAAGAAAAAAAAGCTTTTACTGGTAGCGTCATCATCGAGGATTACCAGAAAATAAATGGAACGTCTCCCCGAAAAATCTTTCCCGCGGCACTAAAAAGCACATCGAACTAACATTTGTTCCTGGATTCTGGCCTTTGATCTAAGTCCTGCACCCCGGAAGGTACATCTACCCTTGCCGAAGGAGACCCCTTACCTCAGCGGATTGTGCAAAGCTTGAAATCAATTCCACCAAGATATTCCTTTCAATTAGCATGAAATCAGTGCATACTTTATACAATAACAAGCACCTCCCTCTAATCTTTTGTGTGTAAGACATTGAAAATTTTTAAATATTACATTGATTTCTCTTTCACCTAAGCCTGTATATTATAAAGTCCTATTCCCACTCGAAAATTATTGCATGTGTCATCTTTTTGCAAAAAATCCATGAGTTATACTTTGGTAAATTATGCAATTCCTAATTTCATGGTTTTCCGCGAACGGCGTGGAGAAAATACACTCGAAAACTCACGAAATGCTTTGATAAATGTAATACTGTAGTTTCTTAAACTTTTTATAAATACGTAAATATCGCATACTGAATTATTTCGGATAGGAAGAGGAATAAAAACCTTGGTTTTCAGTCTACATTCCTTAGAACCAACACGGGAATGATGATTGGGAAACACGTTAGTGATGTCCATTACTAACTCCTCGGTGACAACGTCCAGCACAATACGTCATTGTTGCATCCGATCAAGCGAGAACTATTTCAAGAATTATCCCCTATTTTTTTTCATAAGTCGCTAGCAATTCACTGCTGGTTATTACTCACTTGTCATTCTTTTTTTCCTGAAAATATGAGATAAGAAAGCTGCTCTTTCAATTTAAGCCGGTCTTCAGTTTAATCATTAGTTTCGACTCCTCCAGTGCGAAGAAGAACAATAAGAAATGGCTATTTGAAACCGGTAAACGAATTTTAATTATTTCCATATCCTATCACTTCAAGAAAGCCTTCAAAATTTTTAGTGAATAATGTATTATTTAAATTAAAAACTTTGCGTCGTTGAATGGAATAACTGAAATTTTTAAAATTTCACCAAAATTTTTGCTCTTCACATAACGCTTACAAATAAATACCGTTACATCTTTCCATTAATTACGTATTATTAGGTTTTCAAATAGTTTCAATTTATAAATTTGTAACAAAGATATTTTTAAAAATCAGTTTGAGCTTCCCCTGGCCCACCACAGGTAATGATCATGCAGAAAACTTAAAATTAATTGAAAAAATATTTTATCCACACGGTGGTATCGGTCTTATTTCAAATAGTGTGGGGACTGATTACACTATCTTATTCATCCCTTAATACATATACTCTAATAATAAATTTTGTATCGTCAACTGTTCATGGATACATATCACTAAAATATTGAAATATTTAAGTTTAATTATAGCTCACAAATAAAAGGCTATCTGAGGTGATAAAATACGAGGAAAAGATTAAAATATTGAAAGAAGTAAAAAAATAATATGCCGGTAAGTAGCTGATGTGATAAAGAGAAAATTTTCCGATTCCTTTAAAACTCAAGTATTTTCCAATAATATTGCTACGACAGTTGTTTTCTCTGCCACGCTCAAATCACTGAGAACAACTTTAAGTAAAATTGTGGTAGGATTATTAGGGTTGTCATATAATGATACAATAGATTTTATGAAAAGGGTGACAAATCATAATACTTTTACAAAAGGAGTTGATCGATAGGAGGTTTACGGGAGGCCTGAATTATAGCAGTTAAGTTCCACCTACACAGAATAATTCATTAAAAGATAATAAGTTTGGTCTTTATGTTGCCACTCATATTGTCCCAACAGAATTAATAACTTGAAAAAAAACCAAGTCAATTTATATGTCTCATCGGCGAGAAGGGTGTACAAAATTATATTTTTTCGTGAAGGAGACTGCAATAGGGTGGTTTCCTATTATTTTTTTATTGCCTAAATCGAAAGATTATTACTCCTGGAGTACGCATTTCACGCTTTCAGATTTTTAAATGACGATATCTATTTTTCGCGATTGAATGAAAAGTGAAAATTTTCAAGCGCGCGAAAACGCGACGCGTAAGTAGGAATGATGGGAAAAAAGTCCGTGTGACGCATTTCTGGTTCCCCCTCCCGCCTTGTGAGGTGACCTTGGAAAGGCTCTGAGCGCTGATACGACGCAGGATGCTAGCGGCTAGCCGAGTACAATGCTATCTGGTAGCGCTTGGCTTAAAAAAGGTTTATTAATACCTTATCAAACGAAGAAAACTTTCCGACCTTAGCCAGTTTTAATAGGTTATTATTGAGACATGTTTCCCTGAGCTCTGAGCCTCATGCATGCATTGGTAACCTCAGACGATGTATAACTCCTATCCTCTCGTGTAGAAACTAGGTCCCTGTGACGTCACGTGGAGTGGAATCGCATGGGCGCCAATCTGGCCTTTATCAAATGAGGAAAAAAAATTTGGCCCTTGCCATTCGTCTAAACCGGTATTTCTAAAACCAAATAATTTGTGTATTATGAATACACTAATGGTGGGTAACGAATCGCAATCAATGCCTTTCGTTTTCTTTGATGAAGGAAACTACCCTATTGACATAGCTCGCATCATCCAAATCTTTCAGTATTTTTGTCTACACGTCGCGCTCCTAACTTTTTCCCAAAATTAGTGGGGACAGCTCGTAAGAAGGACAAAAATAAAACGATGAATCTGGGTCGTGAATAAGGACGGGAAAAGCCAAAGCAGGACGCGGCCATACTACGTGGACGAAGAAAAATATCTTTCGTCTCAACAAGATGTGACACCTCATCACCAGTCCTCAAGCTTCGTCACATCTAAGCAAGGAAAAAACCCACTAATACAAATCTAAAGATGCATTTAATTTACGCTTTCCCCAATAGTTATGCCTACTTCTGCTTCTCACCTTATTTAAATGGCCGCTCCACACGGACATTCCAACTGAAGCAATACAAACAATAGCTGGAAGTTACTGGTAAGAAATATTGCTGCCATGACAAAAAAGGTGCGGATTCATATTCATTATCACTCAGTAAAAAAGTGAGAGAAACGTTTAATTGCATTGTGAAAGTGTTGAATAATTAAAAGAGGTCAATAAATAATTTTCCAAATTTTACCCTAAATAAATCATAAAAAATGCAAAAAATCGTTCATCTAACGGAGAACGCTAATGCAAAAACCCGTGTACTGAAACTAAGCAAAGCATTCGCAAATAACAGTTTTTACCAGCAATTTGTTTCTCAGAGCCTTTTTTTTTCTAGCGCCTATAAAATATTTCAGCCCATCTATTCTATTTATCGTTATGAAGTGTCATCTTTTATAAAGACGAGAGATACTTTTCTCCATCCTCCAAGTACGGCCGCGTTCTGCTTTGGCTTTTCCCTTCCTTATTTCTTTTCAACTAAATCAAGTCTCCACGCTGCTCTAATGATGCGAGACTGGAGACAAATAGAGGCAGAGAGGGAAGGATAAAGTGCGTGAAGACATTTAAACTGATCCGAAAAGAATGGAAACCATGGAGGTTTTGTCACCGGACACAGAGACTGGAAAATCACATGCACAGACGAGGTGAGAAGCGGGTGAGCACACAGAACAAGCGCAGATGAAAGGGCACTCTAAAATACAATACTCCTCATAAAAATAACACAATCAATTGTGCATACCATTAGTCAAACACATTGCGTGGAAGACATGCTAAAGGGAAACTTTGAAAGAGGTCGCCGAATGAAGGGCATGGGATGATTAATTGGGGCAGGTCAAGAAGGATACAAGGAAAAAAAAGAACCTCGGGAAGAAAATGATGTGATGTGAAAGAAGATATTGATGACTGAATAATGCCAATTCGAGGATGGTAAATATATATAATGTTCCAATCAGAAATACCAGCAAATATAACGTCCTTGCAGAAAATTTAGTGACGTTAGGCATGATTTGGAACTTTTACCCACTAGAAGAAATGTGAGAAAATAGTCCAGCGTTCAAAACTTGGATTAATATTATTATTATTATTAAGTTGTTAAAAGTAGGCCATTGGCCTGGTGGCAACATGTACATATGATGCAAAAACAATAGAAAACATTACAAAAAGCCCTTGGTCCCTATTTCTTCAACCGCTTTTTAAAACTATGTAAATTTTTCGGGAAGGGCTCAAATAGTTTTGCTGGTAGGTCGTTCCAGTCCCTTATGGTCCTATTTAAGAAGGAGAACTGCTTCGCATTTGTCCTTAGAAAATAATTCAAGTGATGGAGAGAGAAACAAGTGAAAAACCCATGGTGAAGTCTTCTCGGGATATCTAAGATATTAAAACGCAGTAAAGGAGAAAAGTCAAGACTAAAATTAAAATAGGGACACAAAAACTGAAAGATGATGGATGAATCCCGTTATTTTGGAAGCAAACAACTAGTGATGAGAGGAGCAAGAAAGAAATTATGAGCAGAATACCCCAGGCGAAGAGAGGATCCTGCCAAAAGAAACAGCGGGAAATTCAACAATTGAAGTAAGGAAACAATTTATCACAACTTACATTAGGAGAATTCTTCTCGACGGTAGCGAGGCATGAACAAAGACAGCTGCGGATAAATAAAGGGTGTAGGCCTTCGAAATGTGGTGTTACAGAAGTATGATGAAGATCAATTAGATGGACCGAGTAAGTAATGAGGAAGTCCTATGGAAAGCTGGAGAGAAGTGAAGCCTCGTGAAAATCTTGATAAGGCGACAAAACAAACTAATCGACCATATCTTGAGACATTGGACTGATGAAGAGAATCGACGAGGGTAAAATAAATGTCAAGAATGGAATAGGAATGAAATATAAGGAACAGGTAAAAAAGGACGTGAAAGAGAAGAGATACGTAGGCGTGACAGGATGGGAGAATTGAGTGTAGAGCTGCGTAAAACCAATCTTCGGATTGTTATTGATGAAAACATAAAGCGCTCCGCGTATTGTCATTGATATATAGCAAATTTTGATGGAATAATCAAATTCATGCATGAAAGTGATATCTCCTACATTAGCTCGAGGTCTGGAATGACCATTTCTACGAGATTCCGAAATGTAATTAATCCAAGAGAACCATCATTACAATGTAAGAGAAAGATAGCTATGTGATGGTAAAAAGTTATGCATAAGATTAATACAATATATTCCACGAAGGCGGCGGCAGAAGAGAATGATAAAAATTTCAATACTTTTATAGTATAAGTTTTCATAATATACGTTTAGTTGAACTTCAGTGTATTTGATGACTAAAGAACAAGTCTGGGAACAAAAAAATCTGGTATTTACTGCCAGACAAACTTCGATTTATATATTTTGGTTTCTAAGCGGTAAAGGCTTCCAATTTCCACAAAAGTTCTTTGAATAACATTACAGGGGTAATTCAACTAACTCCTTGTAAGAGTTTCCGATAAAGATTCAAGCTAGATCATTTTAATAAAATCTAACAATTTCTACCGGCGGTAGCAAGCCTGATACATTAATAGAAACTAGTCAAAGTTTTATTATTGTACACCCGATGAATATATGTCAGTAAAAAGTAAAAAAATCTTATATCACAATTTCCATGCGTTGCTCGTATTAACTTAAAACTATTCTTATCAGGTTTTCTTAAGAGATTTCATAATTCCGTCGGGAAATAGGAATCAAGCTTGAATAAGAAAAGAGAGGTCACTATGGAGATGATGACCCCAACAGGCACCCAAAGAAGAAGATGGTACGTTGCGTCAGATCACGAGACACAAGCATTGCGAGGTAAGGCCAGTAAAGGAAAGCATTGAAGGAAAAGAGGAATGATTACCAGACAGGTAATTGGGGGATATGAACCTTAGAGAAACAACTGAACTGGAGATTGACATAAATGAAGGGCATCAGTAAACCTATCCTGGGATTTTGGTACTATACGAATGTAAAGCTGGTTTGACTCTTAAGGAATACTTTTACGTGCGAAAAGTACTAAGAAGATAGCATTGAAGATTGAAAGAATAGATAGAGGAAGTGGTCATTCTTGATTCTATCTATTGGCGAAGTTTGGAAGATTCAATTCATTAGAGAAGAAATTATGAAAGCAGTTCAACTTTGCACGCAGTAGATATCGATAATTATGGATATCGCACCGTTGATTTCACTTTGTACGCAAATAATGTAACTTAAGTAAGTTTGCTATTTTTTAACTTTTTCTTGTGGGGGAGCAATCGTACGCCAAAATTTAAGAATGTTTTTTCACAAACCAGAGGAGATGAAAATATTTCTCTCTTGCCACTCATTTCTTCTGTTATTCCACTCCTGCCATAATGAGGCGTATTGAAACTCTTAGAACAATTCTGAGCTGGTAATAGCTGCGAAATGTCGCTTTTCAGCAACTTCTTTGTCAGTCCACTTCATCTTAAGCTTTAGCCAAAATATTGGTAAACTTCTATCGTATATTGATTTAGATCAATCAAAACACCAAGAAAGCTTAACTAACCTCCTAACTAACTATCTAACCTCTTAACTACAGAATGGAAAGAGTTATAGCCTCCACTTAGATAGGAAGGAATGAACGGTTTTACTATACCACCCCACGGATTTGATACAATAAATATGTGAGTCAAACTATCAATAGGATACAATATATTATCGATTTCAATGAATCGAACTACCGGAAAAACTTAGAGACGACTGTTTAAACCTACCTATCCGCGCAATCTGCCCTTTCTAAATACAGGATGGTAAAAATGCTTCCACTTACACTGAAGGAGAGAGAGAGAGAGACAGGTTATGGAGAAGGGTTAAAGTACTCCAGGATTTTGATAAAATACATTTGTAAAGTTGGGTAAAGTAACACGTCTACGTTGTTTACCATAGCAGTCGACTGCTAGGCTCGACTCGTACACGTGCACAGCGACTGCGAAGCACTGAGAGGGCAGCACGTATCGATTGAGGTCTTGATTCGATTCATAATCGAATTTGAGGCTTTTTCAACTTTGAACGCAATAGGAGTTGATAATTATGGATGAATGGCGAGCTTAAATTTTTGATTTAATTACGCAGGCAAAAAATATAATTAACGATTTCTTCCTTTTTGGTTTATTACTTATTAAGAATCATGATTAAGCCAAAAATTGATTAATTTTTCTCACAAAGAAGAGCAGATGAAATTTTTTCTTCATCGCAAGTCCAACTTCTTTCGTTTATATACCCATACAAACACTAAGTGCATTAGCACTTTTGTGACACTTCTGTGAAGATAAAAGTTGCGAGATGTTGTTTTCGAGTAATTTCTATAGCGGTCTACATCGACATGAGAACCTGGCTGATGTGAAAATATAGGTAATATTTCACCAAAAGTCGATTGCGATTATAGACCTACTGGAAAACTGTGAGACGTGTGTCTACATCTTGCTAAACATGGAAACCATCTTCATGCCCTCACCTATGGACAGGATGGAGAAAATGCCTATTCTGAAACTAATATGGGGAGATGATATGTTATAAAGCAATACCCTAGTAATTTGATTAAAGAATATGTTAAAAGCCGGACCCAACATGCTGAAGAAGACTACTGTATTAGTGGCTCAAGAACAACATCTCGCAACTTTTATCTTCACAGAAGTGTCCCAAAAGTGATAAAGCACTCTTCGCGAAGGTATGGATAGAAAAACAAGGAAGTGACTGTTGGGAAGGAGAAATAATTTATTCTCCTCTTCTAAGAGATAAAAATCAAATTTTGGCTCACCTTTGATCCTTAATATGTAGTTTATCAAAAAAAGTAATATGTTATTATATAAGTTGCTTACGTGTAGTTAAATACACAGATGCCGCTTGAGACATTTCTAGCCTAATAGTCTTCGATTTCTACTACGGAAGAAGTGGGATTTCTTCAAATACACAAATGGATAGAATTGAGACCTCAATCGATTCGTGATCATTTCGCAGTGCTTCGCAGTCTATGTCCACGTACACTGCTATAGCTACTAACTTCGACGTTAAAACTTGGATTCGGTCAAAACTTCGAGCACCTATGATCGATAATCGATTGCGATCTATCGAACTGTGAAAACTTAGTGACGTGTGTCTACACCTTGCTAAACGCGCCACCTTCCCCCTCTTCTCCTAAAGACAGGATGGAACAAATGCTTCCACTCACACGTTTAGCTACGGCGCGGAAGAGACTCGAAGGGGAGGGGGAGGAGGGATTGTGGAGGAAGGGGGTGAGAAAAGAAAGAGAGACTGGCTGGGTGGGGTTGGTGACGACACGGAGGGAGGACGGAGGAGCTAGTGGGCGGAGGGAAGGTCCTTGGCGAATTCCGCGGAGAATAAGGAAAGGAGAGAAGGAGGGGGAGGAAGAGGGTGGGTGGATGGGTGGAGAGTGTCTCGTCTTTCGACGTCTGCCGCCCTTCTTCATTGAAGCGGGGAAGCGTGGGAAAGTGGACCGGGTTTGGACGGGGAAGGAAGGACAAGTAGGAGGCCGGCTAAAGGTGGAAGAAGGGAGGACATTTTTTTTCTCCCTCCTCCTCCTCTTTCCTGTTTATCCTCGAAAATGGACCGCACCTATCCATCCATACTTATGAACGCGAATAGCCCTGAGAGAGAGAGAGACTTGACACAGCACGATTGCTCTCACACGGTGCACGTAAGTTTAAGAGTCGGTTTCACCCTATTAAGCCCATGCAGCACGATACTTGAACCTCTAAATCCTGGTATCGTACTTAGCTTGCACCTGATATTAAGATGTTGCATCACGCCCAATCGATCTCGAGATGTATTTCTGTTTTTTTTTAATCGTTTAAATGATAGAGAATAGTAATGTGGAAGGTTATTCGGTATTCTTCCGGGTCATCTTCTCTATAACGGCCGACGTTAGGATGGACGAGTCGTCCATCGTCATCGTCTACATGCCCTCATGACGATGAAAGACTTGTTCATCGAAACTCCGGCCGTGATGCAGAAGATGGCCCAGTGGAAATCCCGATTAACTTTCCACGTCTAAAAGTTGCATTGGTGTTTTGGAATTTTTAGAGTTCACGGATGAAAATTTTTAGTGCCGTTTGCCTTCATCTTAGATTTATAAGTTTTGCATCCGAGAAAGTACTGAGAAGAAATTTTCGGCTTTAAGATGTTAATAAATATTATCAAAGGTACAAAATATACATTCCAAAATATTCAATATGGTACGTAAGTTTCAAATAAGTAATTTGTCGCGAGTGAAGTCCGATAAAGTTGGATTGACGCGTCTTATTAAGGTAATCTATAGCTCGTGAATCAAAAGTAGCAGTGTCGGTTGATTGCGATAAATAGTAGGATGAGAAAAGATCGCCGGAAGGCTTACAGGTAAGATAAAGAGGGGAGGCTAAATCTTCACGTCACTATTAATCCTCAAGAATGGATCAGACCTATCTATCCATTCTAATGAACGCCAAAAGCCCCGAAAGAGACTTGAAACACCACAAATTCTCCCTCATAAGGTTCACACATTTTTGAGAAAAGTCCATGAGTCGAACAGAACTTGTTCCCGCTAACTCTTAAAATCACAGCTTGCTAATTCGATCCATTATATTTGATGCCAAGGGAATGCAGATACTGAAATGCTTGTCATTGAATCCTTGATTTGGCAATATACCCAATAGCTGTCTGCTACTTAACCGGTGACAATCATTATAGAAATAATCATTCAAAAATAAGGAAAAAGATACAAATAGGATAGTTGCAGACCTCATACGGATGAAAGGGAATTGCATGGTAGCTAACCGAATAATGGATCATGCAGTTTCAGAAGATCCCGATAAATCGACTGATGGTACAAGCAGGAGTCTAGCTGAATGTTGGCATTAGCTTCAGTAAGACTCCCGCATAGAGTTAACTCAAGTAATTTTTAATTTGCAATGTAAACTCGGACATTGGCCACATACATCATCCGTGTATATCGATGCGAGTAATCCTGAGGCTGACCTTCCACGATTCCAGACAAAACGGTTTAAAGAACTTTTAAAATCCTTTCTGTTGCCATATTTTTCAAGCTCACTTTTCGAATACATGCATTATGCTACTCACTAGTGTACCGGAGTATGAATTATGAGCTGTATAATATTGGAACGTGTTTCTTCAAATATTGTTCTTTCATGGCAAATATTCATAATAATACGGATGAATGAATTTATTGAAGACCACCACACTGAATAATATTTCTCTGTAGAGCTATTGTAGGCGGATTGAAGTGCCAAAAAAATTAACATGATATTACATGTTAACTTAATATAAAAACTAACATGATAACAACACATCTCTTTCCTTTCTGATTTGTCTTATAAATTTGCTTTGAATAACTCCATTGAAATAAAATTCTATAACGATTGAACATGCGCTGAAAATTACAGCTTAAGTATGCAGATGCTTTATTGAAGGATTCAGGATTCATCTCGATTGAGCTATTAAGTAGTAGACAGGTATCCAGGGAGCCTTTGGGGTCAACTCCCCCTTCAAATTGTTTTTCCCTTGCTGCCACAAACTC
Organism: Ischnura elegans; assembly: GCF_921293095.1. Classification (NCBI taxonomy): domain Eukaryota; kingdom Metazoa; phylum Arthropoda; class Insecta; order Odonata; family Coenagrionidae; genus Ischnura; species Ischnura elegans. The sequence goes on from NC_060251.1 coordinate 107,260,849, forward strand.
GAACACCTCTGCTAAGGAGACCACTTGCCTAAGGGTAAGTACTCTTTAACACTCCATTTTTCGACATAGTCACATTTTATAATGCATGCAAATAACTAAAGATGAATTAAACTTTAATCACTACATGTTTCTACATATTTATACAATACAATACATGCATTTCAATAGATATGCAATGCATATAGCATACATATATGCATATATACATATAGCATACATATATGCAGATATAAATATATATAAAATATATATATGTATTTCATATTTATTGAAATGCATGCTTTTTCCTTTGCGTGGGACATGAGAATAAAATATCCGTATAGGCAACACGCACACCACAAAAGCTCCCCCCGAAGCATATTTCTGGCTACAAGTCAATTAGGATTATGGAACTCTTTCTCTCTCTCGACAGTCTTTGATGCAATAGAATAAGCAGATTTTATGTGTTGATATACAAACAAAAGGAGCAGTTAACCACTGCTATATCCTCTCTTTGATAATATTGGTTTTTAATTAATAATACTTCATACAAAGGGTTCCTTTTTAATTCAATATTCGCGTCCTACATAGGAAAAGAACCTTAGCTATAGATCGTACACGATCAAAAATAATAATATCCATATAATTAGCAATTTTTATTAGCTGAACCGGTTAAAAATCTAAGAATATGATGTGACCTCATTATTATAATAAATACCAAACTTTACGTGTTAAAATAATTTCACTTGATTACTACTTGCTTATTACTTCAGCTGAAACATTTCATCGTCGGACGTCCTAAAAGAAACTGTTCGTCCAGGTCACACGGAAACACAACATTGGGAACAGAAACCTAGGTCTCTTTGCCATACACTATTTACTTGTATACTGAGGCGCGGCAACTTAAAATTTCTTGCATGTGACACACTCAAGTGTGTATTGTGAGACGACCAAATAAAAAAATGCCCACAAAAGACATTAAAAAATGTAGCAACCATCAGTTAATTCAGGGAAAAATCATTAAATTAGTCATTGTGGACATTTATATAGGTCACACACCACTACTTGAGGGGGTCGAGCCTTAGGAAAGACGAGACATAAAATCGACCCTACATTCAGCTACTTTTGTGGTACGTACGGCTCTTCATTTCGCGTACATTCAGAATTCGTTTTTTGTCGCTAGTTTTGGCAATCAGTAGATATTACAGGTAATAATTGTAACAATATCTTACTGCAACACAAATAATAATTGATCACTTGTACATGATGGACATTCGCATAAAATTCGGATAATTACCCAAGTTACAACGGCAGTGAAATTGGATTATGACCAATCCAATATTCTTTATGAATTATTATTTCGATTGTCTTAGATTCGCAAATCATTCAGGGATATTCACTATAGGCAAAAATAAGATGACCAAATACAGAAGAAATTGTATGCGTTGGTCAGACATATAGTATTAACAGATTCACTTGTCCCATATTGTTTTTATAAATAATTTGTCGATTTGAAATGACGGAGGAAATATAATGGGAAACGTAGGTATTCACCCTGAAATGTCAAAATATTTACGGTATGTGAGTTAATTTTCTGTAATTTTACCGTATAAATGATAAATAAACTACATATATATTCGCACTTTTATGAGCTACTTACATTGAACCGTAAGAAGCCCATTCAACAATATCCACTTCTAATATTCTGCCCGCGGATTCTTCGAATTTGCTAGGCTTTGAAAAAAGACTTCGTCATCCCGAATCTCACTTTTTTCAGCTGCGCAGGTAGTCATATTCTCCATATTTCACCCTAAGACAATATGTAGTATAAACCGTTAAGGTTGACTTCCACCATCATTTCTCTTAAGTTCCGTGAGTGTCGTAGCCTGAACACAACTCAGTTCTGAATTGGCTAAAAACTGAATGATAATAATATCCATTTGAAGCAGTCACACGCGAGGTAAAAAAAAAGAACAACCACCTAGGAAATTTGCTTCGGAAAATGATATCAGAATACATACAGCATACCTGGCAGTAAATTGGAAACCTGCATACGAATACTTTTCAAGTAAAATGATTGTATTGCATCTAAATGCTTCATTTAGGGATGATAACGGTGGAATTTCATTTGACTCTTGCCAAAATCGCACACCTTTCTTGAAGATGCTCTCCGAAATCATGTAGGCCACGAAATTAAGCTCTCCACCGTCCTCTCGATTATTTTTTACTCAATACTAGAGGTCTCTTGCCTACCCTTTTTCCTTGATACTAATTATTGGCATTATATTATAATCCATTTACTCTCAGAAAACCTCATTGCATAGATTTATTCCCTAAAGTGTTTTCAGACATTTTTTTTTTAAATGGTCATTACTTATTTATCTTTTTTATACATGATAACACGTTCGCTCTCTTTTCACTTCAATATAACCCTTTTATTTGAAAAGTCATTAATTGGTTTTTGAATCCAGTTTCTAGGGCAGTACCGACTCTTTGTTATTTTTCTAATTCAAAAATCACAAGTTTTTAAAGACCCTCTAAAACTAATGTACATGCATAATCGTATCAGTATTACTTTTATAAAAATATCCCACGTTTATGGAAAAAACAAAAAAGTGACTTAAATAATAATATCTGTTAATAACCTATATACTAACGGCGGTTAGCATGCAACTAAATCTCGCGCCATCATTAAGGCCAAAGTGATTTGATAACATCCCTATGTGTTGAAACCATGGCCAGTTTTGAATTACTAAAATATTTTTTTTGCTAAAAGTTACTCATCTTTTAAATTCATGAGGATTCACTCATCCTTTAAAGCCGTGATGCTAACTTAAGTTTTACATGTCGTGTACGATTTACAACACCGTGGAAGACCTTTACCCGAAAGACGAACATTTTTCAAAAACTTTTTATGGTCAAAAAGAAGACCAAAATTATGTTTCTGAATGCATATTTTACCACAGATTTAATTGTATTATTCGATTGCATTTCGAATAGACAAGAATGGTGTGCTTAATCGGTTAAACACTTCTAAATCGACTTCGACCATCAAATCACTCGGCATTCAGTCCCCTCAAGGTGCTGGTATTTCTAACGAGTTGCGCTGGGAGGCCGACATATCAGTAGCGTCGACGCACCTAACACATTGAGACATAAAAGGCTCGAAAAAGAGCTTGCAGTGGCATCCGAAAAATTTTCGCCAGCAATCCGGGGAATGTGTCGAACAATGCAGACAGCGGAGCGCCTCTCCCTTACCGCAGGGCACTCTATAAATGCGTGGCGGGGGAGGAAGGGGTTGGAAGAGGAGGAGACATATGGACGGATTCCCACCAAGAGGAAAAATGGGGGAGACGGTGGAGAAAATGCGCACCACTGAGTGAATGGTGTGTCTCTGAGGAAGATATTAATGCTTTCGAAGGCGGGAGGAGACGCCGCCGTCGGGGACACCGCCCTTCGACCCCTCACGGATACACAAGAGTTCTCCCGGGAAGAAAGAGTTAGACGGTGTCGCTGCTAAAACTTTCCGAGCGTTACGCTTTCCGTCAAGGTAGTCATACGGGTTAGATTCCTACCGTGAAATTCCACTGCTTTCGTTAGCCAAAACGGCGAAATATTTTTATATATAAAACGTTTTTAAATATAAAACGCTTTCTAACCCAAAGCTGCTTCTGGGAAAAATTAATTTGCAGGAATTTTCACTTTAAAAATGTGAATATTTTCTACTCAATCATAATTACTGTGGCAGCTACATCTCCATTAAACTTTACCGCACAAAATAACGGGTAAGTAGTTAAAATATTTCCAGAATAGAGCTGAAACTGTACACATTTTTGATGTTGCTTAGAAGCAACATCGGGTTATAATGGGTTACTGCCCTTTGTATGGAGAAAAAAGAGACCAAAACTACGTTTCCGTTTGCATATTCAATGATAGTTTTAATGGTAATAGCTTTAATACTTAATTTAGAAGAAAACAGTAAGGGCAAGCCTAATCAGTCAATCACTACTTAAATCTACTCTGTCTGGTGGAAATGAAAATGGTGATTGGAGCATTCAATACGGTGCCTTGTTTCGCGACTCCCTCGACCGGAACGAATTTAAATACTCAACAGAACTCGATTACCGAAATAGGTGCCAGTCACAATGATTTTTCACGAATCGATGTATTATTTTCGTGTCAAGTCTTTATGTCGGGTCTTTAAGGTACACAATAAAACATAAATTTGAAATTCCCTGGATTACCCAGCCTTTAAAGACAACTTGCATCATCTTATAAATAGTAATGCATTGAAAGGTGGGAGGGAGACGCCAGGGATGCTATCCTTTCCCGACCTGAGAAGATCACAGTGCAAGAGAATAGGCTCTCATTTCAAGTCTAGACGGTGTCGCTATATGATGTGACTACACGGTGGAAGTGTAAATGGTTGTTGGTGTAACCGTTAACCCATAATAATCCAATGTTGCTTCTAATCAACATAAAAAATGTATACAATTTCATCTCTATTTAGGAAATATGTAAACTACGCATTATATTGTGGCGTAAATTGTAATGACGAAATGTTTAGCTGCCAACATAATTATAATTGAGTCCAAAATTTTCAAGTTTTCAAAATGGAAAATCGTGAAATTTGATTTCTCCCAGAAGTAGCTCTGGGTTAGAAAGGGTCAAAGTGCACCAATCAACGGACCTGGTCTGAAATTTCAAGGCAAATAAATTAAACATAGATTACCACAATATGTCCACCAATACAATTTTCTCCTCCCTCACCAATCCTAATCACCATCCTCAGAGTTACAGCAAACTAATTTGTAAAATTCCATCATCAGTTTCCCTGAATTTCTCTCATTTATGAACTTTTACAATCCATCCCACGTAATTAGACATTTTCTACCCCTGTACCAAGCGCAACAAGCAGCTTCAGATGCGATTCTGTTAGGCAAGGGGGACTAATAAACGCATCAAATGTTCGTAAAATGCTGCTCGCACGCGCACCATGGCCAATGAAAAATGGAATCGCATCGACTAACACATGCCACTATTCATTTACTCATTTACTCCATAAGCCTATTCCCAGGCTTCCGATACGAAACGTTCTCTTCTCTTCATCTCTACCGGACTGTACTCCCACGCACGGAAGTACATGAAGGCTGTCAGAATGCTTCCTCAGCACTCCAGGGATACCTACCTTAATAGGTATAATACTTGAGCAACAAAGAAATAAAAATATTAATATTCTCCTTCACTGGGAGAATTTCTCCTCAATGCTGGGAGAAACGAGACCGACCCTTCAGGAGGGCGCATCGGGCTCCGACGGTAGCTTTACGAGTCCCATTTCTGCAAAAACGGAAGAACACGAAGTTACTACTAAGGCCCCTGGAGCGGCTTCATTCCTTGCTTACGATGCCTGAAGCCTGGTGCGTGTGGGAGAGGGGGTTCCATTCACGAAGGCGAGAGCAGAGGACGTCTTCGTCAAGTGGGTTGCCGTGGAGGGGAAGGCGAGGAGTGTTGGAGAGTAAAAGAGGAAAGTTGCGGTTTTAGGATTCCTCCGGATTTTTATTTTTCTCCGCATATTTCCACTTCCCTTCTTTCGCGGTAAAGGGGCGCACGAGGATGAAAAGGAGTGAAGTTTCATTCCTCTTTGTCGGGATGAGGACTTGAGTTGCCTCCGCTCAATTCGGGCCATTAAGTTTCATTAGCCTCTCCAATTACCTACCTTCTTTTATCAAAAATAAAATCGTTGACACAAAAAGTGGCGCTTGGAACAAAAATATTCGCGCTAAGAATTACCTGCATACGGTGCGTATTATTGGAATTACGGAGTGAGATATAACCTTTTACTACATCATAGAATAAAAACAAATATAAAATACGCATGGAATATATTTCACTTTTAAGAGTGATTTTTACGAATAATAATACGGAAGAACCAGCAGTAAAAAACCTTGCAAAGAGAGACCTATTAATAGAAGAATGTCTATAAATAATGTCATTTAAGTCTCAGAATCCCTGTCGTATAAAACCAAAATTAGGTTCTTAAAACAAAATTTGCGCTGGTTAAAGTGGGTATCGCATTTCCAATAATACTCATAGAAGCGGAGTCATTAACGCGGCGATGCATGCAGTTCAATAATGAGTAAAGAAGAAAATTCATCGTACTTGAGAATAAGATGTTACGAAAAATATATGGTCCGACGAATAATGAAGAAAAATAGAAAACTATGAAATAAGAAATCTCGACAAAAGGCCAGACATAATAAAGGAGATCAAATGCAGAAAAAATGCAAAAAAACTTCAAAGCTGGCGTTTCCGAAAACGCACTAAAATTAAGTGTACATATATATATTTATTAGCTTCCGTTGCTGGGAGACTAGTTGCAACTCATAATCTTAGACGTTAAAAGAGCGCAGTGAAGAATATAGGATGCCAAACACAAAAAAATACAGTTTAATTCAGACGAAAGAAGGAGGTATATTTCATTTCTACCCCATGAATTGCGCGGTGAAATCGCATGAAATTGCTATTAGAAAGTTCTACTGGGCAGAGAGTCTAAACCGCGTACCTTGGCTCTTTCGGCTATAGCGGAAGTGTCCGAGGTTCGATTCCCAATTCAATTTTATTAGATAGATTACGTTTGGACCTATGAACACGCATGAAGTCACTACGCAGTAAACGAGAGGGCGATCGAACTTAGAGATAGAAGTTTTAGGATGTAGGACAGAAATACCTTATAGATTCACCCTCACATAACGCTTATGTGAGAGGAGGGCACCCTTCGATAAACAAGGGCGTTTACGATTGCTGACTGCTGTCTACCGAGTCAGAAGTCATAACAAACACTGCAGATACTTAAAATAAAACGGCTACTCACGTATCAAAATGAGGAGACACCAGGAAAGAAGGACCTCTATAGACTTACCTGAAAAGAAATAGTGAAGGTTAAAGCAAATAACAAACCGTATAGACGGCAAACAATATCAGACAATAGCATGCAAAATGCATGAACGAGAGGCAGTATACATTGATGCAAATAATGGGCAACTAAAACAATAAAAAATCGAATTTTTAAAGGACCGTGATACTTAGATTCCATACATTAGATTATTATGACTCACTGAAGTATTTTTCTCTGCTTTACCATCCAAATGCTTGCCTAAACTTTACAACTCTCATTTTCTGTTAATATTAATTACTGATCAGACAAAGTATAAAAATTTCTGTAGAAATTTCTCAACTTATGTTTCTAAGCGGAGCATTTCCACGAAAGTCATTTTGTGAGGTGCTGGCGTGGGGTTTCACGGTAAGGCCCGTAAATAACCCGTAATTGATACAAAGACTAAATACCTGTGCGGGGGAACGTTGAGGACGAGGTATCATTGGCGATGGATGGGCTTATTTTTAGAGCCCACACGTGACGTAAAAAAAATCCCCAACCGGAGCGTCGAAAGTACATTTTTCAGATTTTGCGGCGTCCAGACAGCAAAAAAAAAAAAAAAGATTGGAGAAGGGTTGAAAAAAAAGAAAGGAGGGACTTCCTCCGGAGCAGACTTCCAGGTCCTCACTCCCCTACCACTTCTCCCGACGTGTCTCTGGCCATCCCACGCGCTACAACGCTATATATATATACACCCTATTTCAATAACCCTGAAGGTGGTTGAGTCAGTTTTCATGGTTCATTAAGGATACATTTAAATGCTTTTAAAGCATCTAAAATACGTGATTTTTCAAGAATTTTAATAACAACACAAAGCGTTAAAAATCTCAGAACGATGACAGAAAATCGTGAATGAAATAGGGTAGTTTCCCTCATCAAAGAAAACGAAAGGCATTGATTGCGATTCCTTACCCACCATTAGTGTATTCATAATATGCAAATTATTTGGTTTTAGAAATCCCACTTTGGACGAATCGCAATGGTCAATTTTAACAGCATTTGAAAAAGGCCAGATTAGTGCCCATGCGATGCCACTCCACGTGACGTCACAGGGACCTAGTTTCTATACGAGTAGATAGGAGTTTTACATCGCCTGAGATTACCAATGCATCCTCGAGGCACAGAGCTCAGGGAAGCATCTCTTAATAATCACCTATTAAAACTACCGATGATCGGAAAGTTTCCTTTGTTTCATAACGTATTAATAATCCTTATATAAGCCAAGCGCTACCTGCTACCAGGGTTCTCTGCTATCTGCTTGCAGCCTGCATCGCAGCATCGCAGTTATCCTCGCCCCACGATCACCTCACAAGGCGGTAGCGGGAACCAGCAATACGTCACACGGTATTTTCCCAGCATTCATACTTAGCCATCGCGTTTTCGCGCGCTAGAAATTTTTCACTTTTCATTGAATCGCGAAAATTAGATATCGCCATTAAAAAATCTGAAAGCGTGAAATGCGCACTTCAGGAGTAATAATCTTTCGATTTAGGCAATAAAAAATAATAGGGAACCACCCTATTGTTGCGCAGCAAAAACCGAGATTGAAAAAAATTAAAAAGTGGAATTCTGACGTCGTGCCTCTCAAAAGGCTGGTTATTCTACCTCTCCATGGTATTACCCCAAATCCTGATTGACTTATCACAACTATTATTGCGAATATTCGTGGACTTTAACGCTATTCATAGTTTTGTATAGAAAAAAAATCGACACTCATCAATCACTATATGTGTTGGCACGCCAGTCAATAGAAGGTAATTAGCTTCATAAATGTTGGCAATCCTTCGCAAAAAGGCTTACCATTTTTTAAATATGATTTTTAATAAATCGTCATGAAATTTAATTTAAATATAAAAACAAAAGCACTATAAATTCCTGTATCTATTGGATTAGGCAATTGATTTTCCCGTACGACTTATCCGCTTCTATTGACATATAGGTGAAAAACCATCCAATGAAGAACTTATCAGATAATACTAATAATTGACTAAAATATATTCCTTAAAGCAATGTTAACCCTTCCTGGTGGCCAAGGAGGGAAGTGAGAGGATGAGAACAGGGTTAGTGCATAGGATGAAAGAAAAGCATAAATGGTCAAATTAAAAGGGTTGGTAACATGGAAAGGGGAATAGCCCGTCGAGATTTGTAAAATATTCCATGTAAATCTATCTAATACAGTTAACTACCTAAAATTATAACAACATTCGTATTTTTGGTGGGCAGTGCCTCACAAAAAACGTTCACTATTCTTCCAACATAATTTTCAAATAAATGGCAATGAAATTTTAATTTCAGCATTAATCAAAAGCACTAAATTTTCCTGTAACCCTTCCCACATCCGACTTATCACTTTATTTTATAGCAAGGCTGATACCCTTTCATACAATATATGACCTCCATACTCTTCCACCCCTTTTCCCGCTCACCTATCATCCTTCCCGCCACCATCACCGCGATTTTAGGCATTCCATCACGTTTAACTACCTGGTCCATCAAAACACCCAGCCTGCATCAAATCTCATCTAAAATTTTCCTCTCTTCAATATGATGTCCTGGAAATTTTCCGCCTCACAATAAATATTAAATAAATTGCTGGAAGGTATTTACCTAGTAAGGATTTGTAAAAACTGTGACATTCGAAGCGCCCAAATCGGCTGAGATAAGGAGTTAAATTTTAAGACTCCAAACCCGGCCCACCCTGACTACGCTTATACTAATTTTCAAGAAAATTTGACTGTGAGAGCTTTTATATTTTACACCACCTTGAGGAGGATTGAAATATTTAGCTATGAGTACATTAGTCAAAAATGTTCACCATTTTTCGTGAATATAATTTAAAATTACTACTTTCACATACTCTAACCATAGATGTTAAAACAGTGGTGGCATATCATGCAGATCAGCTGATTGATGTTTTTTTGCAATGCACACGCATTTCAGCAGCTAGTGCTTACAGTGTATTAGCAACGCCATATTTTCATAAAATATATGCATTTATTGTCATTGTGCAATGCCTTCTTTAATTTAATAAACAATAACCTACATTGTGCATGATGAGCTTTATTTATTTAGTAAGTTCTTTAAAGTAAGCATTATTTCCATTTTGAGTCTTTCACCATGACACAAATTTAATAGCATTAAATTAATTCTCTATCTTGCTTTAGTACAACTATATATTTTTTTAATCCAAGTGTTGCAAATAATTTTTATAAATAAGTAAAAATATGGATATTTGATTGCAACATACAAAATATGGCACAGAAAGCCCATTTCTAATCAATAGTAAATTAGCTAACACAATCAGGCGCATTTAATGTTCATGTAATATTATTGCATATTCATGTAATTTACATAAAAATGACAATGATACCGGGCTTAGATTCTAGCACGAAGTAGTGGATTTATTTTATATTGTTTAATGCGATATTGCGCATTTTACCCTTAATTTATAAACGTATGACATTATTCTTCATATTTTCATAGTATTACCAAATATTTTAATAGTATGACAGTAATATGTTAATAGCATATCAGAACTTTGCTACTAAAGTAGCTTTACATTACAATATTTTAGGTGATTCAACAAAACATGTCGTGCGCTAAATCATTAAGCGGGAAACTAGTACAATCTTCTCTTTAAACAAAATGTCACTGGTACGTTCCTTGGTGGACCTTCCGTAACCCATTAATCCTCAGCGTTGCGTTAACGCAACATTATTGAATCCTAATTCTCAGAAAAATTTTCTAACTCAGAATAATTTTTTATTCGATTTAATGACTTCTTTTAAGTATCTCTACTTCTAATTTTGTCATTTTCACCAACATTTTCATTTATATAATTGTATTTTTATGACTGATGGCATTTGGCGTAAAAATCGATGCGCTCATAATAGACACCCAGGAAAAATGACATACCGCAGCATGTCCGTTAAGGCAGAATGGGGAATTTCCTCGGAATGGAACACTGATGACTCCCGGCGAAGATGTTGAGTGTGCAAATCAAGGAAAAAAATAAAAGATGTAACCAAAGTTTTAATTATCTACTTTTTTGGATTTTTTTACTGGAGTTATCCCAGCGTTGCGTACACGCAGCATTATGAAAATCATATTATATGATGAAAATATTTTTATTCCAAAAATTCATCTTAATTAGGCCAAAAAAATCGGAACATTCGGAACAACCGAAGTTAAATGCCCTACATACTGTCTGGGGAATAATGGGTTAACGTCCCTATCCTCCGCCACCTCACACTCCTCTGCTCGCCGAGACCGCACAAAAGCCCGCAGAGAAGAATCCGTTTAGCGGGAGGGAGGAGGTGGGGGGGGGGGGGAAGGGAGCGGAAGGGGAGGGGGAGGGATGGTGTCAGGTGTCGAGGCGTTTCCCACTTTTCGGCGTCGGCGGCCGTCAGAGGAGAGGACCGGTTAAGATGCTTACGCCGCCGCCACGGGACCTCCAGCGGCGGAGGTTAACTACCGGAGCGAGAAGGGATGGGGGTGGTCAGCAGGCAGTGCTTGAGAGGATAAGACAATGCCGGGAGGCGAGGGCATAAATGATTGCCCGCCCGAAAATGAAGAAGGGGATCCCGAAATTTTCAAATTAATCGATTCCCAATAATTGCCTAGCTACAGAAATTCCTCTGAACTGGGAATCGAACAACGGACCTTCGGCTGTCCAAGCCAATGAGCAGACCACTACGCTATCCAGTTTGCTTGATTGCCATGGCAAATTAACGAGGGTAATAGGGTAGTTTATTTCATCAAAGAAAACGAAAGCCATTTATTGCTATTCGTTACCCACCATTAGTGTATTCATAATATACAAATTATTTGGTTTTAAGAATACCGGTTTAGACGAATGGCAAGGTCAATTTTATCCTAATTTGAAAAAGGCCAGATTGGCGCCCATGCGATGCCACTCCACGTGACGTCACAGGGACATAGAGTCCATACGAGCAGATAGGAGTTTTACATCGTCTAAGATTATCAATGCATGCACGAGGCAAAGACTTCAGGGAAACATCTCTAAATAATCACCTATTATAACTGCCAGCAGTCGGAAAGTTTCCTTCGTTTGATAATCCTTATTTAAGCCAATCGCTATCTGCTAGCAGGGTACTCTACTACCTGCTAGCAGGCTTCGTCGTATCAGCGCTCGAAGCCTCGCCCACAGGTCACCTCACACGGCGGCAGCTGGAACCAGAATGACGTCACACGGGATTTTCCCAGCATTCATACTTAGCGTCGCGTTTTCGCGCGCTTGAAAATGTTCACTTTTCATTTAATCGCAAAAAATATACATCGCTATTAAAAAACCTAAAAGTGTGAATTTTCGTACTCAAGGAGTAATAATCTTTCTATTTAGGCAATAAAAAATAATAGGAAACCACCCTATTGTCATTCCTTATCGAGGTTAGGAAATTCAGGTTAAGAATTAGATATTTTTATATTTGTTATGCAATTATACGATGTGGTAGATAAAGTGGGAGCGTTTTTGTTTTAATATGAATAATGCAGTAAAGAGTTTTTATTTCGTATTTATATCCGTTAATGCGTAAGTTTCATTTATGAAAAGGAAATGAGGTATTAATATAGCTTTTCATGAGAAAAGTGTTTATTTAAATATGATGAAAAGTTTTCTTCAAAAGGACAGCCGTGATGTATGGGCAATCCTCTATGTATGGAGGAGGTGTCCATTTACTTGTGTATTTTCGTGATTGAGTTTGGGAAAGTGGGAGTAGAGGGAAACCCGATGTCATCCATAAAAATCGAGTCTGTAAAAACATTACGTCCCTTTCTTCGGATGAAATTATGATGCAAATTCGGCAAACCTCCACACAGCTCAGTTTTGCTTGTTTGCAATCAGGAGAATAGGAAGAAAGGATAAGGATGAACGATAAGAATGTCATGCTTATCAACTATATTAATTTTCACAGTCTGAAAGAGGCTAATATTTTCTAAACTTTTTGGGATTGTAAGCTTAAAACAAGAGATACCTGCCGCATTAACAGCGATGAAATTTACGATAATTTCTAGGGGAAAGATTCCTCTGGATCGCGAATCGAACCACGGACTTCTGACAATCCGGAACACTTTCAATAACCATAACGCCATCAGGGTTCTGTGATTATTATCAATAATTAGGGTGGTTTCCTATTATTTTTTATTGCCTAAATCGAAAGATTATTACTCCTGGAGGACGTATTTCACGCTTTTAGATTTTTAAATGACGATATCTTTTTTTCGCGTTTAAGTGAAAAGTGAAAATTTTCAAGCGCGCGAAAACGCGACGGCTAAGTATGAATGCTGGGAAAACACCGTGTGACGCCGTTCTGGTTACCGCTGCCGCAAGTGAGGTGACCTGATACGACGCAGGATGCTAGCAGGTAGCAGAGTACCATGCTAGCAGGTAACGCTTGGCTTAACACCTAAGGATTTTTATTCCCCTATCAAACGAAGGAAACCTTCCGAACTTAGGTATTTTTAATGTGTGATTATTAAAAGATGTTTCCCTGAGCTCTGTGCCTCATGCATGCATAAGTAATCTCGGACAGTGTAAAACTCCTATCTACTCGTATAGAAACTAGGTCCCTGTGACGTCACGTGGAGTGGCATCGCATAGGCGCCAATTTGGCCATTTTCAAATGAGGATAAAATTGACCATTGCCATTCGTCCAAGGTGGGATTTCCAAAACCAAATAATTTGTATATTATGAATATAGTAATGGTGGGCAACGAATCGCAATAAATGCCTTTCGTTTTCTTTGATGAAGGAAACTACCCTATTCAACTATAGTAAAAGGTAATTTTATTCACCTTATTTAAGAACCGCAATATAATGATACATTAAGTCGACATATTTTTGAACGAATATACCCGAACACTTGATATTTTGACGAATTTTCCATGAACATGTACGCCCCGAGACCACTAAGAGACTTTTGCTTCTATTCTCAATGCACTAGTTACATCTTCGTGAAAGAGAATTCAGAAAAAAAAGAAAATGGGGAAAAAAATCTCTTCGAGAAAGATCTCATCCTATTTTACATTTAGCATTCATTTTCAAATCTGAAAATTGGAAGCAGGATCAGAAAATAATTGATTGATTTGACATTTTATTTTGGCTTAAGGAGATGAAGATAAAATTTATGGGTACAGTGAAATATAATGGAGTAACATGCTTGCTCCAAGTCCAGAAGAATAGAAGAGATGACCCTGCAGAGAACAATGCACTAAAAGGAACTGCGGGGATTGAAAATTCCATGAAAGACAGTAATTGCGTAGGGAATTTATGAAAGGGCAAATATTAAGGAAATATCATATAAACATTGTATGAAAAATTCAGTGTAACCTGGTAGGACAAAAAAGGAAAAACAGACAATAGACAAAACCATTGTGGAAACTCAGTCCTGAGAAGAATTCGTCGGATAATTTACTTCCATTGATTCGTCGGATAATTTACTTCCATTAATTCGTCGGATAATTTAATTCGTCTATTAAGAATAAACAAGAATGTCTCCGTCACAAACTCATTAGTGCTGTTTTTCAAAAGTTTCCGGCTGCCTAATAGATGAATTAATATATAGCCCATTATAACCCAATGCTGCTTCTAAGCAACATCAAAAATGCATATATTTTCAGCTCTATTTAGGAAATATATAAGCTAAGTAATATTTTGTGGAGTAAGTTTAAATAACGAAATATTTAGCTGCCACAATAATTATAATACATTTTCAAGTTTTCAAAATGAAAAATCTTGGAATTTGATTTCTCCCAAAAGCAGCTCTGGGTTTGAATGGGTTCATACTGTTTTCATTCAGGTATTCACCATGATAAACACGTCAGTCTTTCTTTCACCTTCATAAAGCCTTCCCCGAAAAAATATAAATGAGCTCTGAGAAAATGGCAGATTCCATTGGAATATATCATTTCATTAATATAAGAGGGTTCATCATAGAATGATTTTGCGCAGCTAACTTGAATCAATAGATCCACCGCAGTTCAATAATTAACTTTCAGAATAGAACAATAGAATTTACCTGAATGTTTGAAAGTTTTCACTCTCCGAAAGACCACATTATTCATCGATGAAAAGTCTCCAGGCTGTCTGTTCCTACACTGTTGTCAACACTATAGTGATACATAAAATGACGCCATACTTTCTTTCACCTTTGAAAATCATTATATTGAAGCGAATTAATTATCTAGCGATATCATCAAGGGAAACCCATTATCTTGAAGTTCCCCCTCAACCAAATTCAAGATTAAAGTATCTCTGAAAGTTTCTATTCTCCCCAAAAATCATGAAATTTTCCCATTTTACTTTTAATGTGAATGATACAACACTTACTGATTTATCAAGTTGTATACCTAAACGTTACAAAATAAAAAGGGAAGAGTTCCTTGCATTTTCAATACATCATTTCCCGCCTTCACAAGGTCGAGCTGAATTTCATCTTGCAAGCACACATATTAGGTGCGCAACTAGGTTCAATTCAACAATTAGGTTCCCGCTGCTTGTTAACAAATGGCTCTAGCACTGGTCGATTTTGACGTATCGGAAACGTCACGAATCAGGCAGACATTTGGTAAACAAACCGCTCGACAACAATGGCGATTTTTTTAGAGTCACATCCTTATTGTTGTGTGAAAATGTCCACGTTTGTGCCAGGTAACCGTCATTTGCGGGGACTGTTTATTTTTTGTTTAATTCGAAGAAAACAGAAGCTGAAGTGCATTGAGAGCTCCAAAAAGTTTACGGATATGTTACTCTAAGCGAAACCGCTGCCGCCGTGATTGCTTCCGTCGCTTCAAAAACGGTCATTCCAATGCTGACGTGAAGGAAGACCAAAAACGTTCGAAGACGCTGAATTGGAGGCATTGCTCGATGAAGATCAGTACCAAACTCAAGAAGAGCTTGCTTATGCATTAGGAGTTACCCACAAATCCATTTCCAAGCGATTGAATGCGTTGGGATTAACGGAAAAGCAAGGAACTTGTATTCCTTATGATTCTAAGTGAGTCTACAGCATGACAACGCTCGACCCCGCGTTGCAAAACCCGTTAAAACACCTTTAAACGCTCAAATGGGAAGTCGTGTCCCCCTCGCTGTATTCCCCAGACATTACGCCTTCCGAATATTACTTTTTCTGTTATATGGCACATGGTCTGGCTGATCCGCAGTTGCGCTCATAATAAGAGACCAAAAAACGGCATAATTCGTGGGTAGCCTAAAAAAATGAACACTTTTACCGTTACGGTATTGGCCTCTGCCACCTTGATGGGGAAAAGTTGTAGCTAGCGATGGAAAATACTTTGAATGATTTATTTATAACCATTTTTTCACGATAAAGTTGAATTTTCGTTCAAAATAAGCGAGAACTTAGTTGCGCACCTAATATTTAAATATCAAAAATGATGGTATGGTCATAAAATCACGAAAATCTTCATTTACAATTATCATTGTCATTACAGGCATCATAAAGGTTAAAATACATTTAAGAGTACTCATTAATTAATCACCCTGGTATGCTCCTCCATTACAAATGTACTCCCCTCTTCAATCCGCAAGGCTGATCCCCGAACATTTTACCCGTAAACCCAATTCTCTACCTCCTTCCTCACTCACCCAACACCCGTTCCTTGCTCTTCCAAGATTTTCCGCACTCCTCTCGACTAAGCACTCGTACTTTCTCAACCCTACGTCTTCTTCTTATCTTCCCTTGGAAGTTTCATCGATCATTATGTCTAGCAATGATTCTTTTCACTCCCCATAATCCTCCACAGCCACATCACCAACGCCTTCACCCTTTCATTCCCTTCCTTCCTCAGCGTCCAATTTCGTACCGTAAAGTACTACGCATCATATCAGACTCCTAACTTGCCTATTATGAACACTAAAAAACCAAGACTCCCTCATAATGTCTTCCTCTACTCATAAAAGCCATCTTTGTAGAGAAATTTCCCTTATGGCGAACATTTTTCCTTACATATGCTATATTAAACTGATTCATCTGCCATTAACACCCTCAGATTCAAACAACGAATGGTACAAATATTGTCGATTTTTCTAAAACTCAAAAACTTCTTTTCGAAAAAAGCGATTTCAGAATATCTGGCCAACATTTCCAGGTCAACTAAGTTATCCGAGGGAAGAGGAAAAAATATCTAAGTACCTTCATCTCTCTTGGTATTCCTCATTGTACTCTTTAGTTTTCCGTCCATTTTATTTCCTTATGTTATCGGTGTTCCTTATAGCGAGGCCAATTCAAGGGGTCCATCTCTAGCGTATGCTGCTTCACAATTCTTTTTTTATCTCCAATTCTTCGGTACATCTCCTCGTCTCCCATCCCATCCGTTAATTAATTATTTAGCAATTTCTTAAAATATATTGTATTAGTTCATGTCCCCATTGGAGCTAATGCCAATTTTTTTATAATTACAGTCAAAAATGAAGCATTTATTATCATTTGGCATGGTATCAAAGAATAAGCATCTATTTGTGGTTGACATTCCAATCATTTTTGAGGAAATGCATGATAAAACACAATCGTCAGCCGTTTGTATTGAATTATATTGGCGGTCGCTAATTGTAAATAGCGAATAAATTAGAGATTGTAGGTCTACGTATATTAAGTTACCATAGTTACCACACGTATTCATTCTCTAGAGGGAATACAGGACACGGGAGTCATGATAATGACTCAGAATTGTAGAATATCCTCGAGGTTGTATCTTCTAAAGATGTGTGGCATAAGAAAATTGTCAATATATTTTTTAATAAATAAATAAGACAGCAAATTTCACTTTTATAATAATTTTTTTGTGATAGGCAGAGGATGTAACTCTAACACATTCGGAAAAAAATACTGAAAATTTAATTTTATCCTATATAATTATTGATAAAATTATGAATTCCATATCCGCTACCAACAGAATTTCTGCCGTACAATTTTTGTATTATCTTCATAAGCATAACAAATTTTAGATTGAGGTAAACCTTGGCTACGAAAGGACGGAAATAAGAGTCAGCGCTTTACGGCTTCAAGACTTTTCGGGACATGAGGATACAGGCTAAGAAATTCCACGTTTATTATTCTAAACCTGGAGGGTGCGAGATAAGCAGGATATGAAAAAATGACATTTTAAAGGCAACGGATGGAAACAATATTTCCTGTATCATTTAAAATTTAACAAAATCAGCGACGGGAGCATTTTTCTATACGACATTGATGAAGAATAACATTTGCTTCGACGAGAAAATTTGGAAAGTATACATATCTCTTCAAACCCTTAGGCGGCTGCTGCCGATGTGTTGATTTCGAATGCTGGAAGATTGAAGACTTATGAAGATGGCCATCAAAATATAACATATCTTCAATTCACAAATTGCGCGAAAAATCCACAGAGAAAAAATATCATTCGCCTTGACCGGGATTCGAACCCGTATCCCTCGATTTCCGCCCGAGTGCCTCGGCCAGTTAAGCTCAATTGATAGCAAGTCAACTTGGTGGAACTTTCTCATGTTAAAATAAATGCATTGATTGCTTGATATGTTACTCACATCTTCATTCGGTACAACCTCGGCCTGTTTCAACACTCCCGCGTCTATATCAAGAGGAAATAAATGGCTGGGGAGTCAAGATAATTATTCGAGAGTGTTGAATCATTCGAGGTTGTGTCTTATAAAGATGTGTGGAATACACAAATTTATAAGAATATATATTCAATAAAAATACAGGCTAACGAATTTCACTTTTTATCAACTCTCGATTCATTCTCTAGAGGGAATATAGGACACGGGAGTCATGATAATGACTCAGAATTGTTGAATACCCTCGAGGTTATATCTTCTGAAGATGTGTTGCATTGGAAAATTGTCAATATATATTTTTTAATAAATATATAAGACAGCAAATTTCACTTTTATTAACTCCCGTGTTATCTAGAGGAAATAAATGACACGGAGTCATTATAATGACAAAAGGGTGTTGAAACAGGTTAAGATTGTACCGATTAAAGGTGTGTGGAATATATGAAGTCATCAATATACCTATTTTATGAAAATATAGGCGAAAAAAATTCACTTTAATTAACTTTCGTGTCATTGGCTAGGGGATACACATGATACGGGAGTTATTAATTATTCTATTATTAATATTTATTTTGCTCGGTGTCTGTTCTTTCCCTTTAAGCGACTAATGGAGTGAATGTTTTCGGTATTTTCATCTCTTAAGTATGGACACTATAATTGAGCACACGTGACACAAAAATGTCTCTAACCTCTAATCGAATCCGCTTGAAGAATTAGCCCTTTCTAACCCAGAGCTACTTCTGGGAGAAATCAAATTCCACGATTTTTCATTTTGAAAACTAGTAAATTTTGGACTCTTGGATTATGATTATCGTGGCAGCTAAACATTTCGTCATTAAAATTTACTCCACAGTATAATGCGTAGTTTACACATTTCCTAAATAGAGATGAAAATGTATACATTTTTGATGTTGCTTAGAAGCAACATTGGGTTATAATGGGTTAAAGCGTTAAAATACTCGTTTCTTATGTACTCACATTGATCAATATTTAACAAAAAATATGGGCCAACAAAATTTCACCATCATCATCCGGAGCTATTGTGCTCTCGATTCCTTTTTCTGGAAAGGCGCAGGACAGTGAGGCGAGAGAGACTGAAGAGGGTGTGGAAAGGTGACTGTTGGGGGGAGGGGGATAGAGAGAGAGGAGCAGGAAGATGAAGGATCGCGACGAAGGAGGGGGAGGGGAGGGAGAGAGGGAGGGAGGGAAGCCCCTCAGGTGCTTGATAAACAGGATGGCGAGCAGACAGCGGCGAATATTTGACAGTGGGCGGTGAGACTCATGAGAGGCCACCCTCGGTGCCAAACGCAACGGAAAATTTTGCGGGCGCTTCCCGGGAGGCAGCGGTGGCGGCGAAAGGAAAAGGGAGCGAGGTGGTGTGTGGCATTCAAGAAGGACTGCTCCCACAGAGATGCAACGAAAAGGGAAAAAAAATCCAAGGACCCCGGGAGAGATGAATAAAAAAAAAGAGAAACTGCCATCTCTTTTTTTTTTCTTCTTAAATCTCCATAAGAGCTCTGTTGAAAGCTAAGATTTATCGGAGGGGTTTACTTTCGCCACGTTATCTGCAACGACAAGGTGTACACCGATTTCTCGGTCGATGATTTTTGAACACTTGCGTGAGCTGGCTGGGAAAAAAATATCTGGAAAAGATGGAAGCGTCAAGATTCACAGCAGCCACCGCACAGGGTTTACCTTCCAAAGTTTCTTGTCAAAACAGATGCGGTAAGCCTCTTCTTCATCAATGTTCACTATAAAACTATATTGACTTTATTATGACATATTAAGTGAGAACTGAAATCTTGTTTAAATCTGGAGCGTTTTAAAATCGATTTTTTAATGAGCGACAACGGGTTATTCTCACTTTATAAAAGGGTCAGCATATCGTCAGTAATTTTTAGTTATTTATTTATATTAAAATTTATCTCTCGTCAAAACTTTAAAAATGGAATTGTAAAATGAAAAGATTTGAAAGCATAAATAGTGTCACACAAAAATCGAGCGGAATTGATTACTAAATTGAAGTAAAAATTTCTCGGGTTTCTCACAGGGTCAGGTACTCCATGTCCAGCGTTTCGATGAGCAACTCGCCCGTCCTCTTCAGGGATTCAGGAATCCAATACCATTCCCTCCACGCCTCGGGGTGTAAACACAAAAATCCGTGGATGAGAGCGGATCAGCGTCTACTGATTAGCCGTCAGTCCCTTCGGATTTTCAACAGGTGGTTCTATATATAGCTTAAGTTGTAGTCACAGTCTTTGTAGATAGTGTTGGCATAATTCACAGAGTCCGGCGATATCTGGTGGAAATGTTTTATATCCATGAGAATAAGATAAAATGGTAAACTTCCACTAAATTTTATTTACAAAGTACCAGCCCGTTTTCGACACGTAGTGTCATTATCAAGGCACCAATTAGGCTTTCCAAGTTCTACATAAACCGTCCAGCAAGAGAAAGGTGGGGTGGAAAGGATAGCAAGGGAGGGGGGGGACAGTTTGACTAAAATGATGCGTAATAGGGAAGGTCTTTGAAGGAGGAGGGGGGGACTAGGGATTACGTAAACCATTGAATCGGTGAGGAAGGAGGAGAAGTCATGTCTACGTGTCGAAACCGGGTCGGTACTTTGTAAATAAAATTGTGTGGAAGTTTACTTATTATAAGTTATTTTATTTTATTCTCATGGATAGCGTTGGCGTTTTGTCGAATCTGAATAGATTTCTTCACTAAGCGGTCCCACTACCCATGGGATTGACACAGCATGTTCGCTTCTTCCCAGCGAATAATATAATTTTCAAGGATGCTGTGCTCATCCAAAGCCAATTTTTCCTGTTTTCTCAATCGTAAGTGTCTGCGGTGTTCCTCCTGGTACTATTGTGAGGCCCGTCTCTCCAATGTAGGTTTTTTCACATTCACATGGTATTGCCTACACTCCAGCAGTTTTTAGCCTGGTAGGATCCTTCGCATTAACAAGTTGATCTCTTAATTTTAGTGGAGGCAGATGGGTGTCTAAATCCAAAAATTATATTACTAAATGATTATTCTACGTGTAGAGCCAAAAATATTCAATGGCCTTTCGCTGCATTGAAAAATGTTTTTTATCAAACTATATTTTTAAGTTATCTAAGACTAGCTATATCCAATACGATATGTGAAATATTTTAAATCGATAAAATGATTATGATAATGATTTTGTAAAATTACAGTTTGGCAGCAAAAGCAAACATGTCACTTACTCCTTGGGAAAAAACCTGAAAAGAAACCTGACCACGATTACTGTTGTTAGGGAAAATTTACGATATCTTAGCATGGTATGAATTATTGTCTAATTTCCTCAAATAGCCACATATTCAGTTATTATATTTGCAGAGATCTTTTTTCAATATCATAGTTTGCTATCATTAACTTGTCTGTTCTATGACTCCTGCTAGAATTTCATTACCAACGACGTTAATATCTGCACAGTTATGACACGCCGTATTTCATTTCAGAAAATAGTGTCAAATATAACCTTAAGTTTGTGCCCTTAGTGTAAAACTCATAAAAAGAGGTCAAACAGGTACTTAATGAAGGCACGTGGCTTGCGTACCCGAAAACCGCAAACCGTCGCAACAAGCCCCCCCCCCCCCCCAAACCGCAATTAGGCTTTTAGAGGTAAGGCACGTGAAGTTGTCAGGAAGGAGAGGCATCCCTCTAACACAGCAGAAATGTTTTTCCGGCGAAACGTTACTTTAACTAAAAATCACGTCAAGAAAATATTACCTACATACTAATCTGTTTTTTGGTGGGTGACTGGAATGCGTTGGGGATACAAGGGAGGAGAGATCTAGTAATCAGTCTGGAATGATCCAAAGGTCAGAATTTACTTCTAGGTTATGACGGAGGATATAGTTGAACAAAGCATTAGTAAAAAACAAGGCCCTAAATAGTTAAGAGATTCGAACCATGCAGAATGACAAGGGGATGATTTTAATAGATAATTTTAATAATAATGTGACTTCATCGAGCCGGAAAATGACACGGTACATAATCTCTTCATCATATGGAAGAAGCAGAGATGAAGGGGCTAATGGTCAAAAAGTAGTACGAGGAAGCTTAACGTGGTGTAGAGGAATTAATAGCAGTTTATTAATAAGCGGTATTTCCTAAAATACAAATATTCCTCACTTTATCGGTACTCGTAAATACATGTTTCCATCTAAACGGATTACATGCCGATTAGCAACGGTTTTCACCCAGTTCATTCCTTTTGTGACACCCTTCGCTGTGAGGTAAGGGACCGAGGACCAACTGCAAGTGTTTGAGACCTGAACGCGAAGGAAAATGGATAAATCGATATTTTTATATATGAGCTTCTCCACCGGTAATATAAGTTTGCATTCACATTTTTACTGTTTACCCTCGTCTGTTCCCCTTCTTATATTGACTTTCCCTTTCAATTAATTCAATAATATAAACAACAAGCGAAAATTCTAGCGACAAAAAAATCATGTGGTGGAATTGGTGAGAAACCAGAGATTCACAACTTTCCGCAAGCACTGGCAAGGTTTGGAGTTGAAAGGAAAGGAGAGGTTTTTGGAGTGACAGGTTGTGTGAACCATTTATCTCCAATGGGTACGAGAGATGGGTATAGGTTGTTTTCCGGTGAGAGGAAGCGGTTTCGGGGCTCTTTGAAGAGAATGCAGGAAGAGCGAGGGAAGGAAAATGGTAAGATATCACTAAGCGATTAATTCCCACCTCTTAACCTCCTTCCTCTTACGTAATTAATTATCCGTTATGCTTTAAAGTTGTCAGCCTTATCTTGAGTAACTGAAAACGACATTGCTACACTTATTCTGATTTTTATACATTAGGCTAGGTTTATTATATTTAAAAAAATAAAAAAGAAACACTTAAATTGCTACATTTCCCTGTATTTAAGGAATGGCCAACTTACTTTTTTCCAATGTACAAAAATTAAAAGAGCAAAATTTTGTTTCATCGTAGTCACCTTGCTCCTCTGAATATCAATTTTATAGTTCTAGGACCAGCGAATGGATACACTGCTGCTTTAAACCAATTATTCTTATTTTTAATACGTATATCCGGCGTTTTCTTGACATTTATATATATTTATCCTCATTTGGGGTATTTCGGTTCATAGCAATGTATTTGTATTTAGCTCTCGGATTGAAAATTCGGAAATGTTCCACGATTGAGTGCATGTAGCTCCAAAATAGTCTTTTTTACTCCTTCTAACTGTCCATGTACCGCGCTTGGTTCCCAGCAATCTTTTAATACTAATACAATGGCTGCTTAATTTTATGCCTACGAATATGAACAATGTGGTGGTAGTAAAAACGACCATAGAGTAACAAAATAACTAAACCGTTTTGGAAATCTTCAGAGTGCATGAATGATCTCTGGGGAAGTTTTCCCGTGAGAAAAGTGAGTTGGGCTTAAGATAGGAGTCGAAGGAGGAGAGAAAGAAAGGAAGTTAGCAAGTGAGGCTGAAGTGAACGACGAGTTCCTTTACATTATTGTCCACTCCCCAGTTATTTAGTGACTGTTTAAACAGTTTATTGAACTGTTTGAACAGTGTTCAACCAAATATTACGCGTAGCTGTAAGCAAACTATCAAGTACGCGTGATACTTATGCTGAATTTGAAAACTGATTTAGAAATAGGGTTTTTTCATTCCCTAAATATAAAAAAATCCTTTAATGGTAACTCTTCTTTTCTTGCACATTCAATAACTGAAATCTGTTTCAGAATTGTAACTTTCCTCGCACCAGTTTTCGCTTATAATTTTCCAAAACACCAGTATGATTTTATTTTTATTTTTGCATTCATCATCCTTTCTATCTTACTGTCATGGAATTTTCCTCTAGACTCTCAAAATGCCGAGTATTTGTGACAGAACTTCCCACAAAGCATTATTAAAATACACCAACTTATCAGATTTTCAGCTATTTTTGGGACATTTTTCTTTAAAGGACGAAAAAGCCCCATTTCCTCTGAAAGAGTCACTATTTTCAATCGTTCAAAATATTTTTTTATTCCTACTATTCATTGTCCTTGATAGTTTAGTGTAAGCAGGGAAAGTTTTCTTTACATAAATCTCTTTCGGTGATTTTTCTTTGGTTACAGAGAATATGGGGCGGTTGGAGGGAAGAGGTCATTCGAGTGACATGGGAGCAAACCATTTCAAAAGTTTTCAAAAGGCACGAAGATGGAGATGTTTCCCGTGAGAAGAAGCCTCTATGGAAGATGTTCATGAGGAGGAGGAAGGGGAAGAGGGTGAGTCCTTGAAGTCCATGCGAGGGATGAGTTAGGGAAGTTTCCCCATTTTTTTGCTCATATTTAAATCTCTTATTTTCTTTTCCAGTTATCAAAAAACCTAAACGGATTGAAATTGAGCTACCAAGTTTTGAGCACGGGTTACTGTCGTAAAGCATTAAAGTCAGTGATTATAACTTCCAATTAATCTGCTACCCCCGAAAATTAAAATTATTTTTCTACCAAACGGTCTCTTAGTTTTTCTTATTTGTGTATTTCCTCCTCTATGTATTTTCAATCTAAGTGAAAATAAAAGTTATTTGAATTTCACTGTGCCTTTACCATCATTTTTAATTAATAGATTCCGACCTATATTTGAATTTCTATCCTTTTCTTAATTATTTTCCCACCCTCTTATTTCTTGTTCTTAAATTTTGTTTGATTTTATTGGGATCAATTCACGGTTTCTACTGCTTCCCAAACGGACACAGCAAGGCTAGGGGTGGTAAACAAATTGCCTCGGTGTGACGAGACGATCAAGTAATTTTGAAAATATTCAATGGACATGAAGGATCTTATCATGGGGATATTTTATCCTGGGAAGAAGCTGTGATGGGAAAGGTGCTACTGGAGGAAGGGGAAGCAGTTAGCTGGTGAGGAGGACGTAAGAGAACAGTTCTCACCCTCGAATCTCCCATCAAATCCATGCAATGCACAAAAAAAACTCCGAAAATACGTCCTCTTCACATCCATTTGTTATTTATTAAAAAGAGCAAGCGCACACGCAATGGTTGAACTACATATAAAATCGTTTCAGCTTAATTTTGTGGAAGTTCGATAAATCCATGATAAAAGAACAAAAACGGTAGTTTCCGCACTTTTATTCAAAACTCAACAACCGACCATGGTTTTAACACATTGCGTCACTTTCAAGTTAAAAATGACACAGTGAGTTGAAACCATGATCAGTTGTTGAGTTTTGAATTAAAAGTGTGGAAATTACCACTTGTGTTCTTTAATCATGGATGAACTACATTTGTGAAATATTGCTGGCTTTTGGTTGAACTGTTATCCCTGCTTATTAAACGTTGTTTTATTATTTATTATCTTGGGTTTATACTGATATTTGAACTTAAACTCGTTACTAAACTTTTACCTACCTACTCTGCCCATTTCGTGTTTATTTTCCCCGGTAGACATAGGTAAGAAAAAGTAACTTCATTTTATTCCATTGTACATTTACTATCACTCCTAGCTCATAGATCCGCATCCTAGTTTTTCGCTCCGTTTCTGAATAATAATTTTTGGATTAGGTATGACTTTAAAGGAGTTTCCCCATGACGAGAGGTCTCATTACATGGTAATCACTGATTCACAAGCAAGGAAGGTAAGGTAATAACGAGGAAAAAATTATCTGCATGACAAGTCGGGCAAGTCATTTTTTGAAACCTCAATAGGCATGAAGATTTCCTTGGTGGGGATGATTTCCTTGGAGAGGATGATGTGATGGGACAGGAAGAGGCGGTAGGGAGAAGAGAGTGAGAGAGTGCAGAGGTGGAAGCAAGACACCAGTTTCCACCCCTCGAGCCTACTTTCCGCTGTATCCCAGCCTAAAACATAACGAAAATACACTCATTTTAGCACTATATGGTACAATTTAAAATAATAAGTAAATTATGAGAAGGCGTGATGGTCGAAATATATGATTTTGGCATAAAATTTAACTGTTATCCCTAATATTATGAATTATCTGATACAATAATTACTGCCTTATATTATACTTCCTTTTTGAAAAAGATGTTGTTCAAAACATACATCTACCTTCCCTGTGCATTTCTTGCTTGCTTTTTGGGCAGATTATGTATTCTATAATGCAATTGCTCTTCTTTTCTTGCAGATTTAATAGCTGAAATCTGTTTCAGAATTGCAACTTCCTTCACAGCTTTTTTCGCTAATAATTTTCCAAAATACTGGTATGATTGTTTATTTCTTATTTTTGCGTTCATCATCCTCTCTATCTCACTGTCATGGCATTTTCTTCTTGCCTCTCAAGATGCCATGCATTTGTGTCAGAACGTCGCACAAAGAATTATTAAGATACACCCACTTTTCAGATTTTCAACTTTTTTGGGACATGTGCATTGGTCTGTTTCTATATATTGAATTCTATCTTGATTGATTATTTTTGCTCCGCCTCTCACTCATAATATTCTTTTATTTTGTTGGAATTTAAGAGAAGTTTACCATCTTCGCTCTTGTCGCTGCTTCTCGAGCGAGGACAGTAGCAGCGGGGAACAAAGACATCGGTGCGACAAGTCGTGAAAACCATTTTGGAAATCATCTAAGGGTATGAAGGGTTTCTTCATGAGGATGCTTTCTCGTGAGAGGAAGCTGAGATGGGAGATGTGAAACAGGAGGGCAGAGTGAGTTAGAAGGATGGAAGCAAGGGAACACTTCTCACCAATCAAACCTCCTTCCTACTCCATCCCACACCGAAAATACGTCCCCTTCATCTTTTTTTTGTGAACTATGCCACGAGAACGCGTAATAGCCGTCCTAAATTTGAAGCAAAGATTTTGGCTTCCATTTTAACTGTTATCCCTGAATATTGAGACTTGTTGATTTTAATAATTTCCTCTTTTTTAAATAAAAATATTTCCACTCACCTACCATATGAATGTCTTACTGATATTTCCAGGAAAGTAATTATTCTTATTATCCCAATAGGCATTTAAAATCATTACTAGAATGTTGATCTGGATTTATATTTAGGGTTCAAACATTTTTGAATGTTTTGCTCCACCAATGATTAAAATATTCAGAAATTTTTTTTTGGATTTAGCAAGACTTACCAAAGACAGGAGCTTCTGTTTCACGGTTATAACCGATTCAAAGGCAAACACATGTAACAACGGGGGTGGAAATAAGTCACCACCGTGACAACATGTTGAGTAAACCATTTTGGAAATCTTCAATGGGCATGAAGGATCCCATCGTGGGGACGTTTTCCCGTGAGAGGAAGGAAGCTGTGATGGGAGAGGAGTGCAACAGGAGGAGGCAGGAGAGAGTGAGTTAGTGAGGTGGAAGTAAGAGACCATCCCCCACTCCATCCCACACCCAAAAAACACCGAAAATACACCCCTCCCCCACACCCCCCGCCGCCTTTAGGTACCCTTTTTAAAGTCCATCCGAAAAGCGCACCGACGACGGTTTCGCCCCCCCCCCCCCCCTCCCCGCGTTGGTGGATCCCAGAGGGGAAGGAAGCTCACAGGTGCCTAACAGCCATTCACGACCGTGTTTTGTCTTCGCAAATTTCACGGCTGCCCAGGAAGGTAGAGGAGGGCGGTTTAGCGAGACGGGAAATACCCCCTCCTCGCCCCCCCCCCCAAACCGTCTCCTCCTCACGTCTTGTCCCCGCCGCCTCCGAAGAGAGAGAGAGGAACTCCTCCCGAGATTCCGACGCTCTCGCCTCCCACGTCGCCGTCGCTGGGCCCGAAGGTGTGTGCGAGTATCCGTGTGTGTGGGAGGGCCACCCCCCTACCCTCCGATCTGTCTCCGCGCAGACTACCTCCACGACGGGTAGTCCAGGTACCTCCTCCCTTCCGTTTCGGGTCCCCTACCCTCTCCTAAAGGAGTCTCCTCCCTCCGCTGCTAAACCTCTCCGTCGCTAACGGGACGACCTTGCTCCCCCCCGAAAAAAAAACTCATCCGTCTTCTCATACTCGGGTTTTCTCACGTCTTCATCGCTTCTTGTCTACTCCCTTTCTCAAGTCCACCGCCGAGCCGACGGTGGTGGGGCCCCGAATTCTCCTGGTCCTCATTGTGTCGGGGAGGAGGGATTGGTGGTTGAGCACGAAGCAATTTGTGGTGCTTAGTGCCGGAGATAGTTATCGAGGACGGGCGTTGACTTGGAGGTCTTTGGGGGGTTTGTTTTGGTTGTGGTTTCTGCCGGTAGGTGCAACCACCGTGGGGGGCTAAATTACTCACTCCTCAATCGTTGAGTAAACCAAATTTAGGTAGTATTACGCTGCTGTGGCATTTGAGAAAACAGGTTCGCTGACGCGATCAAATATTTGCTAAAATTAATTTAGCATAACATATACGTGCAATGACAATGACTACCATAAAACTCTACCCAGATCATCAATAACATTATGTAGGGTAGAGGTTGATTTATTCAAAGAGAATTCCCCTAATTTAGTTCTGCTGTTGTACGACCACCATTTCATCTCATATGAAAATTAATGCTGTGTTCTAAATTATATGATCATGTCGTTCATTTTTTATGTGCATATCGGCCAATTGGGGGAAATGAAATTTGAAATACCTACTCGGGGTTTCCCACGTCTTCATCGTATCCTGTGCACTCACTCTCAAGCCCATCTCCGCCAGCGGTAGAGCCGGATTCTCGTGGTCCTCATTGTGTGGAGGACGGTAATCGAGCACGGAGCATTTGGTGCTCCTTGGCTTAGAGGTTATTTATTGAGGCCGGGCGTTGATTCATGAAGTTTTGGGGATTGCTTTGGTTGAGTATCCTCTCGGTGGTTGCTACCGCTACAGCGTTCCAGGTACTTAAGACTACTGACTCGTTAAATGTCGTACAAACTATCTAAGTGCAAAATTATGCAGCAATATGTTTTTTAAAGGAACTAGGTTGGCAAATACGACAAAAAATTGCTAAAATTCATTAAGCACAATATCTATCGTTTCAATAAAAAAAAAATTATGGAAAAAGTTTAACAAGTGTAGCAAAATTATAGCAAACCAATATTACTTTCTAATTTCAAAATTCTCCAAAAAATAAAAAAATGAATGGAACTATTTTATCCTTTTTCAATGGAATAATTTCATTCATAATCAAATTCCATAAAATATTTTACAAATGGTAAGGATATTATACCGCAGGTATGTATTTATTAATTGAATAATTCTTCTCAAATTGATAAAAAAGAAAATTCTGAAGAGACTGTTTCGTAATATGATCGCCTATTCATCTAAAATGCAATATCTCGCGAATATTTAAAGTGAATGGTAATGTTGTTGAAACTGTTTTCCAATTTTCAATATGGAGGAAATGAAGGCTGAAAAGCTATATTTTCTCTCTTCTTCGTTAATTCTCGTCTATTATGCCTGAATTTGTCCTTGGTAGCGTCATATTCTTATAGTGTCGAGGAGGAAAGAAAGATGGTTTAGCGAAGCGCTATTTGTGATGCCTAGTATGAGAGATGATTTTCGAAGCTTGACGTTGACTTGCAGATCTTTTCATTGCCTTGGTTGTGGTTTCTCTCGGTAGATGCAGTCGTTTCAGAGCATACTGAGCTAATTTAACGAGAGCTCATCATTTAAGAGCTCTACGATGTTCTCTATCTCCTAAAAATGAAACAATATACAACCATCTCCATAATCAGATACGTAACTACAAATTAGGCTTGAATGAGAAAATTTGTACACGAATATTTTTCAGGGAATGATGAATATTAGCTAAGCTCATAAAAGTTAAGCAGATTCTTTAAAAAAGGATAATTGGAAAAGAGAAGTGCTGAAAAAAGAGGAAGTTAATGAAAATGTAAGAGCTCATTAGGGAATAATTGAGTAAGAGTATAAAGAAAACGAGCGTGCTCCCAGCGGGCTTCCCCCGCTCTTTTCAATGCATGTCCACAGAGGGATAGGCGCGTTTCTAATTTGAAAGTGTAGAAAAAAAGGCAGGGTCTTATGTACAAATTTAATTGGAATGTTCATGTACAAATTGAGGTCAGAGGGCCTCTTTAAACACAACATTGGAAGTAAGTACACTATCCTCTGTTAGACGCACATGATGACTCATGCTTACGTATCAACAGGAGACTTGAATGTGGAATCAACCGCATTTTGATAAAAGTTATTTAAAGAATGAGAGATATTGTTGCAAATGAACAAATGTATCAGTTTGTGCGCCGTTAACGTCAGGAATATTTACCGGTTTTTGGTTTTATATATATTTTTAATTTTTGAATTTTTAAAATTTTATTTATTTATTTAAAAACCAATTTTAGGAAACAATAGCAATATTTAGGAAGTAAGATTTGCCGTCGCATGTTCTCTGATGAATTCTGTGCATTTTGGTACCTCATTTGTAGAGTTTGGTTGCGTATAAGTTGAGAAAAAGGTATCTAAACAGTAGAAATAATATAGAAGATAGGTATACAGAGTGTTGAGCTTGATAGTGTGGAAAGGTGGACGCTGAGGAAGAACGACAAGAAAAGAATGGAGGCGCTCGAGATGAAGGTAGGAATGGGGGAGGAGGAAGGGACAGGAGGGAAACGGGACGATGAAGTTCTATGCACGATGGAAGAGAGGAGTTACCTTCTTGACGAACTATCTAGTAAGGTACTCTCGGAACATCGCTCTTACTCAATAATCCAGCACTTAACTCTCCGGCCCTGCCAGTATTCCGGCTACTCTATGCAGGCAGCTACCAAGGGGGTAGCTCGGTAATGTCGAGTAGTCTATTTTACAGGAGAGACTAGCCAAGCTCGGAAAATAGGGGAATTAGTGTTGTGAGAGGAGAGACATGCACAAACAGTGGTCTCGTGGTGGAAAGGAAGGGGGAAAGTAGGAAATTCCTATTCTCCTTCAAACATTATATCCAATTGACGAGCTTTTTTACGCCCGCATCGGCCAGGTTAACGCGAATTATAGTATATACAAGTACGTATAAAATAACACGGCTTCTGCCGTTTACCTCATTATAACCCAATGCTGCTTCTAAGCAACGTCAAAATTGTATACATTTTCTGCTCTACTTAGGAAATATCAAAACTGCGCATTATTTTGTAGCGTAAATTGTATTGACGAAATATTTAGCTAATACCACAATAATTATGGTTGGGGAAAATTTTTTAAGTTTTCAAAATGAAAAATCTTGAAATTTGATTTCTTCCAGAAGCAGCTCTGGGTTAGAAAAGGTTAAATGCGTCATTTTCGGACGTTTTCGGTAATCTCTCAGTGCTCTGCAGCTCGATTCTGTAAATGTCATATGGCCGTCACTATCGGATTTCGTCAATTTATTGACGGCTTTGACGCTGGAGCGATTCTGAAACTTTTTGCTGACGTCACTCTGACTGCCTCGTCCGTGGAAGTATTCACGGCCAAGAGGGCCCGTGGTAGCTTCGTCGCGGCAATGCGCTCAAAATTTCCATTATTATTTGTACGCTATGATTGATAATTAATAGCATATTATTCATTAATTACGATGGTGGCTATTTTATATTGTCACTTCCCATAAGTAATATGTATTAAAAACAAATAAAAGAAATGCGTTAAGTTAAATCTACATCCGCGTACTATTTAAATTGATTGGCGATTGAAGTTGGTGAGAAGTTAAACGTCGCGCTGAAGGTTTGACAATTATCTTATATTTGTGCATCTACTACAATGAACACGTCAAATACAACTTAATGTTCATAATAATTTGGAGTAGAACCAATGGTAAAGTATTGTGCGGTATTGAATGTTAACAGATTTATTTATTATTTATTTCGTAAGTTCAAGCCTTCGATTTGTTTATTAAGGTGAATGGAGGCTCTTTACATAGCTCCGCTGTTGCATGAGCATCAATGTCGACGGAGGCAACAGATGCACATACTTCGGCGGCAGATACGCGATATCAACAATCTCTTCGAGGATTGAGAATGCATATGGTCACTGAGCTCACACCACGATTAATTCATAGACGTTCAAGTGGCCTGCCGGGGCATGCTTTAGTACGTTAAGGTAAACGTTAATCATCCCTTGAGGCTCCTCCATGTTGCTGCCGTTCAGGCACACGGCCAACATTTTTTTTTCTGTCGACATAATAGAAATACTAAGGCATGTACACAGTTCGTCCTCTAGTAAAAACTATTAATAATCAATTCGTATTCGCACTAAAACATTTTTCACCGGTATAAAAGTGAATAGAGGCATGTGCTTGCACAATCTGACATATGCACGACAGCGCATTTAAAATTGTGTACTAAAATGATGAGAACATAGCTCAAAGGCATACGAGAATGAACCACTGTGAGATTATAAAATAACACTTGCTCTCATTCCGCGTAAGCATTTGCTGTAGATTATGAGAAAATTACTGCTAATTGTGCAATTCCGTGCCTGCTACGTGATAACCTAGCTTTGATACGCAGCACTTGACAACATATAAAAGAGGTAATATACAGTTAATAGCTATAAACTGGTTAAGCAACCGTTTATAGCTATTAACAGGTACTTTTACAATTTACAATTAATAGGTACTTTTAAAAGAAAATACTTGACTCAAATTTGAGTAAAGTCTTTCTCCTTATTAAGGAGTGAATCTGCCATGACATTACGTATGTTCCTCTATGGTAACTGAAGTTGCAGTTGGTCGCTGAAGAACGTTTGTGTCGAAGATTCTGATTAGTTCTTCGTATCCGCATAGCTACCAACATCAGAAACTCAAGTGATCGTTCGCAACTCGTCAAACATCTCACGACGCTGGCTTGTAGAATAGCTCGAACGCCTTTGACGGTGAGAGGCGTCAGAACTCCACTGTGGTTCGAAGCACACGAGACGTAGAAATGACATTTACAGAATCGAGCTGCTGGTCCGATATCTGCCGGATTACCGAGAGACCAGTGTAGATAGGTGGCATTAGTCCTGATGAGGTCCCCGGCAGAGGGGAAGGAACATGGATAACTTTTAAGACACAGGACGCGTGTTTACCCAAAGGTTTTATCACTTGACAGAGTCGGTGGCTGGAACAAGTACTAATTGGAGGGGATGTTGAAAACGCGTCACGAGAAAATGAAGCTGAATAATCGAGGAAAGTGTAAGAAAAAAGTTCTCGGAGATAGAATGAAGACTGTAAGGTCTTATGCGAACCAGAAGAATAAATTCAAGGACAGAAATAATATAAAAATGATCCACATCAGCCTTCTTCAGACGGGAGGTCAAATAAATGAATAATAATCGCCAACGCTTTCTTCGATCTCCTCATTTGAATCTCTCCTATTTGAATCCTCGATATAGCCTCAATTTGAAAAAAACACTTTTTTCTAATGGCTTTTGTCCTCAAAAGCAAACCTGGCCGCATCACCGAATTTATATCGCATAAAATTAGAACAAAATGAAGGGGAGAGCAAAGCGGCACATGGGAGTCAAAATTCACCCCACGTAAAAATCGACGTCCCATGACTTTATCCGATAATAAGAAAAAATATTTACCTATAAACTTCATATGGTAGCGCAAAAATTAAGAAATTATGTAGAAATCATAATTTAAAATTTAAAAAAAAATTAGAAGTCCTCCAAGATATTTCTACTCTTTCTCTGCTTAGCTCATATGGATTGGATTACACATTTCCAAATTCAACCAGGGAAATATAAAAACACGCAATTATGGTAGATGGATATCGAGAGATTGGTTACAAACGAGAGAATCAAAAATAAATTCCATAGAACTGAGTCACACCACTAAAAACTCAGCTGAACTAACTAACCAAAGAAATAGTTAGCAGACTAAACAGGAAGTTTGTTACTTTAGTGATTTATATTTATTACTGAAATAAGTTTTTCAAATTAGGACTTTTGAAATATTCCTGCGACACACCCTACTAGAAAAAGAATGCTTTTAACCGAATGCTAAGAATAAAAAGATCCGGTTTCTATTCCAAGAAGAATCTCCCAAACGAGGCCCATATAGCTTTTCTGCGAACGCTGATTTTCAAGATATTTGTAAACAGCTAAAAACAGAGGGTAAAACTACACATGATCGTCCAAATTGGTCACGCACTAATTTCATACAGACTGCTTTTTCAATTAGTCCATATTTTTCTCAGAGATTTATCGTTAAAAAATATCTAGCATCGGGAATAAATTTTACAGTAAGGTACGTCTAATGTAACAAGGCCTCGATAAGGCTGTTAAAAGCGGACCCACCTCGGGTATAATACAATTAAATCTAGCGCATAAAAGAAAACTCACTTGATTGGAATTTAAACGGCCCCGCAAGGTTCTAAATGCCGTTTTATGAAACAAATTAACAAAAGATATAAATTAATTGTTACGAAAAAATAGCCTGACAGCTTCGTAGCGTTCATAGAATAAAATTAGGGTGAATAGGATGACATGCAGTGGGGCCAAATACTTAAAGGGTGGTCATCATACGTAAATATCACATAATCTGTTGAAATATGGGAGATAGCATTTTACGAGGTCACTAATATCGAATATGGTATTTAATAAAAGAAAAATTATTTTTTTCCAAAAACATTGGATGTTTTCATTATAAAAGACATTAATTGTTAATTATGTCCATTTAAAAAGGGGGAATATTTTTCAAGATACTAAATTACGAATATGAAACTGACTTTTAAAATATTCTTTTCTGAAATACATACCAAAGTTTTTAAACAATCGAATTAATAATGTTATGTATTTTTAAATAACTAACATAAATTTATGCCTATTTTTAATTTTCAACAATTTCAAGAAATTTTTTCCGATATTGTGGCATACATCTTAACGCAGACGCTGTATGAAACAACTCTCCTGAGTCGCGACGCAGAGGAGTTGTTTCTTAGTCGCATCGATGTCTTTTCCAGAGTTAACATCTCCATCCTATGTTACACCTACGTTATTTTTATTATGAGGTGTCCTCTTCCATGATTCATGGTTAGAAATATAAAAAAACAGTACCAAATCGCATGAAAAAAATGAAAATCATTTTACGCGTTCCAAAGTTTCACGCTTATTTTTCCGACAAAAGAAAATCGACCGAACCCCACGCTGATTTCGCGGAGAATTCACAAAGTTTGGCAAAAATATTTTTCCAATAACTTATGAAGATTGTTTGGAGAAACCGGCCTTTAAGAAGAATGAATGATAGAAATATCATCCCTACGACAATGGAGGGCGGATTAGTGCCGAAAAATGAATGCAGGAAGTCCCCTCATTTATGTGTATCATTTCAAAATGAGTTTCACAATGTTTTTCGAATAGTTTATGGCGATTTTGACTATAAACCGGCCTTTAGGAAGTAGGAATGATAAGAAAATATTATGTACGTATATTATGGACGTATAATATACGTCCAAAGAAGGCGGGTGACCACCGAAAAACGAATGCAGTAAGTGCACTTATTTACGTGTGCCGTTTTATAATGAATTTTACGCAACCAAAGTGTATTCATTTTACATGGTTATTTCCAAATGGTGCTTTTACACAATATAACGAAGTAAAAATATGATATAACTTCAGGTTTGACAAATTTTCAAGGATCATAAATGGAAATTTTAATCGGAATTCAAATTCAACGCTGTCTGCAATGTAACACCGCATTTTGAGCACTCGTTAATAGGTAAAATTCATCAATTTAAGACAGTGGGGGAGAACGCCATGCAGAAATCATCCGGCGTAACTACTTAGCAATAAAAAGGTGCTGTCTTCAAGAGCAGAAAAATCCTGTGAATCTGTCATCAACTGTCACTCACTCTGTCATCAACTGGATTCACTAACATCTCTTCATTGTGATGGAGAATGGTGATGAGCAACGAACAAATTTATGGCAATAATTAATTTTCACGCATTCAATGAGGGAGGAACAACAACGTGAGGAAATATACCTACACGCGTAAAATTCGAATGTTTTTGACCCAACCAGTTTTATTAGCAATTTTTTCTCTCCGTCGTTCGTTCGTTCATATAGTAGAGGCATTTTATTGGAAGTAGAATATGATAGGAGACGAAAGTCCTCCCAGCAACAACAACTGCCGAATGCAAAAATGTTAATCTGTTTAGGTGACTAATTTTAATACATAATCTAAGCCATTTGATCTAATTCTAATTTAGTACGCATGTGAGTAAAAGCATGATCATCATCATCACAGGTCAACAATCATAGGAATGGTTTGACGCAGCTCTCCACTCAGTTCTCCTATCAGCTAATCTTTTCACACCTTCGTATTTCTTCTCTCTCATATCCTTCTTTACTTGGTCCATATATTTTGTTAGAGGTCTTCCTTTTCCGTTCTTGCCGTCCACTTGTCCCTCGACGATTGTCTTCATCAGGCCATCATGTCTCAAGATGTGGCCTATGAGGTTGTTCCGTCTTCTTGTTAAGGTTTGCATGAGGCTTCTCTTCTCTCCTACCCTTCTTAGGACATCCTCGTTACTAACTCGGTCGATCCATTTGATCATCATCATTCTTCTATAGCATCACATTTCGAAGGCCTCTATCCTTGCTTTCTCCGCTTCGGTCATTGTCCATGCCTCACTTCCGTAAAGGAGCATACTCCAAATGTAGTTTCTTATAAATTGTTTCTTTACTTCCAAATTTAAGTTTCCCGCTATAAGCAGGTCTTTCTTTTGGTGGAATGCTCTTCTCTCCTTGGCTATTCTGCTGATGATTTCTTTCTTGCTTCTCCCGTTACTAGTTATCTTGCTTCCCAAATAACCGAATTCATCCACCTCTATCAGTTTTTGCTTCCCTATTTTAATGTTAGTCTTGACTTCTTCTCTTCTGCTGCATACTAATATCTTGGTTTTCTTCGTGCTTATTTTTAGTTGATATTTACCCATTACCCTACCCATAATAACCAGAATATTTTTCAAATCCTTCTCTGTTTCTGCTATAACGGCTATGTCATCGGCAAATCTTAGCATGCTAATTTTTTCTCCATGGATATTCACTCCCAATGCTTTTTCTTTGATTTAATTAATGGCTTTCTCAATGTAAACGTTGAAAATTACGGGCGATAAGATAAAAACTCAAAATTGCAAGTCATCTATCAAGTTACCACGGCAAAAAGCTTATAATGCAGACATACATTCAATCACGCTAAAACAAACAATGTAATGAGAGTAGAGGTATACAGCGACCTCATATTTACGTATGCGTTGCAACTTTTAAGTGATATAGCATATTTTAGCTTCGGGTTTTCTACTTTTACACCTAATCAATGCTCCATCATTAAATCTCGCATCTTAGAAGAGCTGGGTCAAAATACATATATTTCGAGTGTTTTCATCGCACCCAGATGAGACATCGGTTTTGATTATTTTTTTAAAAGTGTGTTGGTAGGTGATTTTTTAAAAGTGAATGGTAGGAAAAGCTTCACAAACACCGTAATTGCAGCCATTAATGCCTCCCTCGTGGCGTGTATTTATTGCGTCAGTTAATTCTATTGGATCATTTTTGAAAAAATCGCCGACAAGCGTCAGACGCGCTTTCTCTTTCGGAAGGTGAAAAAGGAGAGGAAAGTTGAGACTAAATTTATTTATTAGCATCCTCAACGGCGATGAGTGGCAGACATTAAATGTTTACGATGCCTTAAGGTTTCAAACCGAAAAGTCGTGATAGCTACCGATGCAGCGGTAGCTATCTCCACGGTGTTGCTCCTGTCACGTATACAAATTCTTATTTTAAAGAGCTTTTTCATTTCAAAAATAATCTTGCACCTAATATCAGCAACCTAAGCAACTTAGTATCCATAATCTATGAATTTCCTTAGTATGGAGTAGAGACAGGATAGGAGAGTAGCCTTACGAAAATCTTTAGATGACTGACCAACCTAATCGATCACATTATGATACATGAGTGCCTGATGAGGGCGATTGACGAAAAAAAAGAGGAACAAAAAATGGACAAAGAAAAACCTGGACGGAACTCAAAGAACAGGTGATAACGGTTGTGAAAGAGATCAATTACGTTGGTATGAAAAGATTAATTGATAAGTGATTAGCGGCGAAAAGAGTGAATGGTTGAGTAAAAACCAAACTAGGGGTTTACGAACGGTTATTTTCGTAATACCGGGTAGGGGGATGGAAAAATGGTTGGGTGGAGGTTAAAATGAAAGAGAAAAAATAAATAAGAGTAAGTGAGAAAATGTTTGTCTAATTAAAGCCACGGATGGATATTTTTAATATTGTCGGATTAAAGTTACGGATGGATATTTTTATTTACGCGTTTTTTTTCAATTATAGATCTCCCAATTTTTACCCTGTGATTTAAAATCAGAAGCGGTTATTACCATTCTCTCTACTCTCACACTTGTAAGTTCGATGTCCTTAGTCGAAGTCTAACGACTAAGTTCGGTGGTGAATTTTCCGCCCAGAATAATTTTACAAAAGAGGGGAATTCCCTGGGATAAAAAGAATGGGGATTTAAAAATTCTATCCTGTAGAGAAATCGTTTAAACTTCATTCAATGATGTGATAATCAAGTATTCGCATGTTAGGAGGTGCACGACGATTATGTACAAAACATGGTAAAAATTAATTGTAAAAAATAATATTTGATGTATTAACATAACATGGTAAAACGGAAATTCTGAACAAATTCAAAAAATTAAACAATTCCAATTTTACCGAGGTTAACCCATCCTAGCATAAAAATCGCAAGTGTTACCCATCAATTCCGAGGAAATCTAACTGCGCACCCACTGGGAATATCACTCTCCCGCTCCGAGCGGTGTGAATCTCATCTTCGCAGGGGATGAAAGAGATGAGGTGGAAAGAGAGGGTTGCATCGGTGGGCAGGGGTGGCAAGGAGGGAGCGCGGGCGGGGGGGTAGATAGGGGGGCTGGAGACTCCTAGCGTTGACACACGGGAACCAGAGCGCCTAACAATCCCGCGCCAGAGCAAGAGTCGGCAAAGGTCAAAGTGGAACGGAGGAAATGGTTTACGCTACTTCCAAAGAAATTGACGCCATAGACAAAGTGGTCGGGGGAAGGGAAAGGCGCACGGATATACGTGTGGACAGTAGCGGGTACCACGAAATCCCGTGTTTCCACCCTAAAGAGAGAAGAGTTTGGAAAACGCAAGCGGTGATCCCGGATACGCCACATTTAGGCCCCTCAAAGCCTTAAATGCTCTATTTTTAGGCGAGAATATTCGTATGGACGATCAAATTGAGCTACTTGAGGTCGATTCACGGTCAGGTGTGATAGAATGGTCTTTCTGAGGAGGAAGTGATTTGACTTTGCGCAGATCAAATGGCGTGATAACCGTCATTAAGCCAGCAGTAAATGCCATTACGTCAGCCACTGCTGATTCTCATTGTACCGTCAAGAACTGACTAAAAAAATACAATTTTAAATTATCTCTATCCTCTTAGGCTCAGCTTCGTGGATGTTCATTTTATTAAAATAAATTGGTAGAAAAAACATAGTTTCTCACTAAATTAACGATGCAATTTTACAATTAAATTATAAAAGTTAAAAAAATTGAACTCTACTTTCACTTCATCAGTACTATGGAAAATATCCACCACAACTACCGTAGTTGGTACCTAAATTTAAAACCGAATCGTCGCATTAAATACCCTCTTGCGACGTTAATCTTCTTCCGGAAGTAGTGATAGCCTTAATGTTGTAATACCTTGTCAATATCTGTTGAATTTGAAACAATGCACGTTGAAAGGGATAACATATATTTAAAAGGTCCTCGTTCAAATGTTCAACGCGAATTCGTATGGACTAGAAAACCCTCATTATGATATAAAATAAACAATAAATACGTTTCAATCAATACTATTGCTCTTGGCTAAAGTTCAAACTACATGATACTAACAGTTAGCATGTAGAAAGTAGAACCTTGGCATAAAGTGATAATCTATCTATTCATAGCACAATTTTTATCAAAACTCTCAACATCAAGTGGACTCAGGCCAGAAATTTTAAAAAATTTCAGCGATCAACCTTAATTATAGATTTCTGGAGAATCAACCCCACAAATGTAGCAAAAATATGCACCGAAATAATTCCAAATGAGGCTCATTCAGACTCAATTGAGTAATGGTGTTTTTGGAAATAATCTACTTACCTGCGTTCAAATTTTCACTTGAGAAGTGGATGGATGGATGGATTAACTAAGGATGCCGCCAAAAACAGTTATTCAAGAAAATGCAAAGCTCATTGCTCACTCGGGCCAGAATTACGATTAAGAATATACGAGCGTGCTGCGCCCGCTCCCAGCGGGCTTCCCCCGCTCTTTTCAATGCAGGTCCTCAGAGGGATAGGCGCGTTTCTAATTTTAAAATTTAGAAAAAAAGGCAGCGTCTAATGTACAAATTTAATTGGAATGTTCATGTGCAAACTGAGGTCAGAGGACCTCTTTAAACACAACATTGGAAGTAAATACACTATCCTCTGTTAAACGCACATGATGACTCATACTTACGTATCAATTAACAGGAGACTTGAATGTGGAATCAGCCGCATTTTGATAAAAGTTATTTAAAGAATGCGAGATTTTGTTGCAAACGAACAAATGTATCAGTTTGTGCGCCGTTAACGTCAGGAATATTTACCGGTTATTGTTTTATTTGTTTTTACTTAATTATTTCAAAACCAATTTGAGTATACAATAGCAATATTTAGGAAGTAAGCTATGCCGTCGCATGTTCTCTGATAAATTCTGAGCATTTCGGTACCTTATTTGTAGAGTTTGGTTGCGTATAAGTTGAGAAAAAGGTATCTATACAGTAGAAATAACATAGAAGATTAACAACGCAGGGTATGCTGTCTCGTCCTATGCGAAATATTTGTAGCTATAAGTCGCGCTGAAAAACAGTCTTAAAATACGATATTTTAAATAGTAAAGAAAGTAGAAACTAGTGCATAAATAGAATTTTGATTAGCAAATGACCAATATAGGATTAAATAATCGAAAAGAATATAACAACAGTAAAGAGCAACAATTGACAATATTTACCATATCCAAATTTAGTGAATTGTTTATCCCATAGAGAAAAGGAATTTACAAATCATTATCGTTGTCATAATTCACAACGCAGTCTTTAAGTATTTTTCGAAACTAACATGGCAAAGAAATTAATTTAAAATAAGCTAATTAAAA
Organism: Ischnura elegans; assembly: GCF_921293095.1. Taxonomy (NCBI): domain Eukaryota; kingdom Metazoa; phylum Arthropoda; class Insecta; order Odonata; family Coenagrionidae; genus Ischnura; species Ischnura elegans. The sequence continues at coordinate 107,302,461 of NC_060251.1, forward strand.
ACTTATAAATATTAAAACTAGTAAAAATTACAAAATTTTGAGATAATAATGTAAAGTAACAATCAAAAATGACAATTTAAATAAGCAACGATTGTTCAAGGCACCTGCGATTATTTACATGTAACGCAGCATCCTACTACAATCAATACCTGTGCGAATAATTTCTTCTCTGTTCATTTATGGAAAGAAAGCATTTTCATCCCCATAGAAACCCGGACACGAGGCAGCGTGATACTTAAACCGAGTCATCCAAGCACATCCCGAATGGGGCTGAATTTTACTTAGCGAGGAGACGCTAGGAAAAATATGGCCTAGCCAAGTCGGGAAAGGAAGACGGAGTAATCCACATAAAGCACGATGCATGGACTCAATCGCGATATATTGCGGGTAAGAAGGGAGTTAATGGCGGAGAAAGGTAAGGAAGGAAGAAGAGAAGATTAATCTCAAATGGACAAGTGGGGCGTCGGGGAGGCTATCTTCAAGGACGTCGGAAGGGGAGATTCCTCAGATTGCTTAAAAAAATATGTCCGAAGGTTAGTCTTGGAAACAATCTCAGAGTCAATAATATTGTATATTCTGTAAATTTTTTAATGATCTGACCAAGGTCTCGACACTATACATCATGTCATTCTCAAAGACATAGTCCTTTCAGAATAACATTATATATAGTGTCGAAATCCGGGTGACACCATTAAAAAATAGCGGAACATATACAATATTAGTGTATCTGTGAGTGTTTCCTGGAACACATTTCCACCAAATATTGGCATTAATCCTTGAGTTGAAAGATCAGCTCGTTCACCATATTTTTTTATTTTCTATTTTAATGGAGCTTGGCAAATATAGATGATCGTATTTTCAAAATCGTCGATCTGTTGTCTACTTCTGGAACAGTTCGCACCGAAAATAACGAAGGAATCAACCCTTCCAATATAAGTTGATGACTTCACGCGCCCCTGGTGACCTGGTCACCGCAGCTCAGCCATTCCTCCCCTTACCGCACATGTCTCACTGTTGTTTATGCTCCTGGGAACAATTCCTACCCTCAATGAGTGATTCTCTCTAGAGTCAATGGACCGGAACTATAATGACGTCACCAGGTCAGTGGACGGCAACATTAAGAATTTTATGCATTTTTTACTCTTGAGAAAATGGTTGAATGACGACGATTCTTTCGTCGTTACGCATATCCCCCCTAATAGGAAATTCTTTTAATGAGGTATTTAAATCATTTTATTTTACCAAAACTGCGATACCAAAGGCACATTGCCGAGACACCTTGCATTAAGTCCAAATCCAAACAATTTTTCCTCTCATATTTTGGTTTGGATATGAAAGGGCCAAAATTATTCCCTAGTCACTAACTCACAAGCAAGTGAATAAGGCATTCACGGTTAGATAGGGGAGGGGGGCAGTTTTAATCCCCCTCGCATTTAGAGAATTTTGAATTCCATCCAGCATAGTCAACAAGATTCGCCCGGCAAGTGCTTTGAACCCAGGATCCTCTGGTCGGAAGCATAGCGCTGTAACCACTATGCTATTACACTCTCCACATAAATGGAACGATTATTATTTGACAAGGTGATACTACTCATAATTTTTGTTGATCCCTGAATAAGTTCCTTGACCTCTATTTAATTTATAAGTAAGAGCTTCCGTAAGATTTAACTCCTTTAAATGTGATTTTTAAAAAATTTGAAATATTTAAGCATGTCGAATGTCCACATGTAGCATTAACTTAACGTTAGCAATAACTTACGTTAGCAATAACTTACGTTAGCAATTACTTACGTTAGCTATAACTTACGTTAGCAATAATTTAACTTGGTGTAATTAATATGCCCCAGAACGATAGCTTAAGCGCTCCTCGCATCACACTTAAGACATTAACCCTAAAATACATTTGGAGAGAACTTCATTTATTTTATTAACTGTCTATAGACGCTAATATCATTCTTGTTAGGTAGGTACTAGATAATTTTGAAAGCAAGTTGAACTTCGCTCTCCTAGTGACTTATCTAATTCGAGTAACGCCATTGTAAGTTGGTGATGACCTGCAGACTTTCTTCCCAAACTTTCAACTGCATACTTTTGTTCACTGAAGTTGTGGATATGGCTAATGGATGATTGAAAATTTCACCGTGAAAATCATGTGAAAAACAATATCCGGTGAGGTAGGAGAAGTGATAACACCTGGAAATACCGAAGTGCTAGGAAATAACTGGAATAATAGATGATCCAACAATAGAAATAACCGAGTATAAAAGTAATGATATTACACTTTCACTTTGAGAAAAATGAAATTTTGGACACTAAAATGTCAGCGAATGCCAAGAAAAACATTTTACTTGAGTTGATGATGTAATTTTTCAGCACTCTTCACCGCCTCGAAATTATAATTACAGGGCTTTTACGATATGTATTTAATGACGCATGGATCATATTGAAAACATTTTCATCGTCTCGCCGTGACTTCCTTTTGCGATCGCATCACACTTTATCGTCCTTGACTTGAACCTCCAGACGTGTGCTGCCGTACCAAAATCGTCACGCGAGTTCAAGCTATTGAAGCAAAAGAGACGGCTGCCAGTATAAATTGCTTTATGGCCGTTTAAAGAGGTCCCTTCGCGAAATGGAAACTATATTCTCTCTTTATATTCCTTGCAGAAAGGTGCTTCTTTTGCATGTGACCTTTCACTGTAACCATTCGATGAAACTTCTTGACTGGGCTTTTTCTAGTACAAGAACTCATACAAATTGGTCCTGCTCCACAAATAATGATCATTTTTTTTTCATATTTTTGAAACCAAGCAGAAAAGGCAGAAGTGCATCACCTCATCAGAATTTGGAAAAAAAGTTATTTAATCTATGAATAAGTTTCTTCACTTAATTATACGAAGGTGTTCCGGCCTCAGTGGCAGTGGGGTAAAGTACTCGCCTGCCGAACCGAAGGTCGCGGGTTCGAGTCCCGCCCAGGTAAGTTGCACTTGTCCAGGTCGTGGGCGTTTGTAAATAACCTCCTCTATTAATGGTTGATTCCCCATTGTAAAGACTGTAATAGTACTGTTCATGGGGGGATGACAAATAAATGAGTAAGCACAGAAATATGGCTTTCATTTATGATCTAAAAATATTATACCAGAATTTTATTTTCGTAAAATCATAGTAAAAACGGAAGTACGAATGAAAGAGGAAGAAAAAAAAGAGTAGACATATATTCATAAAAGTACCGGTAGGGCATAAAATGTCGGATATAATGTACTACATGTTCATATTTAGGAACAGGGTAAGGAAAACTTGAGTTACTCAGTGCATGGTTTTCGAAGTGAAAAGAATTTCAAACTGTTAGAAATTGTTTGTTGCTGTTTCCCTAAGGCCTTTAACAACGATTTATTTTCCTAAAAAGAACCATATTTAATGGAGTGCACACATATGCAACACATGAAATTATTTTAAAGTAATTTCTAATTAGAAATCCATGCATAAACTCCATGCATGATCATGCATCCATGCATGATCATAAATACTCCAACTCTAAATCAATAATTGAATTTTCGTAATAATTCATGATTACCACTTAATACAGGTAAAAGGCATGTAAAATTGGCAAATATCACCAATGATTGCACCATCCGGCACAACCCCATTCGGATCTTGGCAGAGAGAATTTACTTCGCGTCTAGAGATGTACGTACCTCCAGCTTCTATTTCAACATGGAAGCATTTGACCCATAAATATTCTCCATACTTAGCTTAAGTGGAATGTGAATCACTGCCAATCCAAATTTAGCTCTCTTCGGCTACTACGGGAATTAAAACTCTTCCAGCACTTAGAACGCGGCATAAGAAACATAACAAATTGCAAAGTAAATCACAGAAGAAATTCATTAGTAGTCTGGAAAGTGAGAATTTCTCAAGAAGAGGTGTTTCCCAAACGTCATTAAACCGGAAGAACTGGAGCAAAGGAGGGAAGAATTTCTTAGCGTACGCATGTGTGTAGGCCAGGTTACAGTCTAAGTATATCCTCAAAGAATGTACCATACGCTCAGTATTGAATACCTCAGGGGTGGCCAAGACCAGGATCAAAAACAGCGACAGTACAAGGAAGCACTTATGAACGATGTCAACAAAAAGAGAACGCTTAACGTAGTCAACTAAGCTGTTCACAAATAGGAATATCTATGTACAATAACCTGAGTTTTTCTTAGTCCTTAATATTCTATGACCAGTTTTTGTGATAAGTATTGAAGATTATTTGCAATAATAAGTAACTCTCAAATTTTTTCTCAATATAAACTCATAATAACCCTGGAGAAAACTCATTTTTTTAGCAGCCAAAAACGTATCATTATGGCTTTGGAGATGTTTTTTATTTAATTTAATGCAAAAATAAACAAAAAATAAAAAGGTTTTAATATATTGAGGGTAGAAAATAATGGTTACTGGTAGAAAATAAAAATTGAATGAAAAATACATCAAATTAAAAATTCGTAGTGGACAATATCAGTGGCGTAACCAGGATCTGAAATGGGGTGGGGATACAGGAGATTTCGGGGCCCTCTCGGGGCGCATGGAAAACACCCTAGGGCAAAGGGGTCCGGGGCCTTCCCCCGTAAACTTTTGGGATTTTTTTATCCTTAAAACGTGATTTTTAGTACTCACAAACAGTAATTTTGTACAAGTATTTATTAAAATAAAGTAAACTCAGTGCTTTCAAAGGTTAAAGGGGGGGATTGTTACCCGGAGACCTCAGCCACCGTGGCAACACCACTGGACAATATAACCTGTCTCCTTAAGAAATATTTCGACAGCAATGGTGGGAATGGAGACTATATAAAAATTACTTCTCTTTAATGGCATCTAGTATAAAGCAAAAATACAATTGATAGTATTAGATTAAAGACCCTTACTAGACAAAATAAAAAATAAAATGTAGAGGACTACTACGAGATTGGTAGCAAATAAAAATATCCATTGATAATTAATTAAGTTTCTAAATTCAAAGCAGACAAAATAACTTAAAACGCAGAGGAAAAATACCTAAATGGTAAAAAATATTCATTAATCCTCAAAGCATAAAATAAAATAAAATTTTCAACACTAATACGTGACTGGTAGAAAATAAAAAAAATCTATCGACAAGAAAATTAAATTTTTGATTGATATCACTCAAATTAATTAAAAATGCAAAGAAAAAATACCTAGCTGCTATAAAATAAAAGTGTAATCAAGAATACATAAGATTAAAGATTCATGGTAGATAAAAATAACCATATAATTCACGAAATCGTAGGACAGACATTGTGGGAACAGAGGCTGCATTATAATCCCTTCTCTCTAGTGCCATCCGGGATCATTACCTGGGAGAACCCGTTAGCCATAGACGAACTCTTCAAAAGGCGCAAGAGATGTAGAAAGGGAGGGGGAGGGGTGTGGGAGACAGGGGGGGGTAGAAATGGAGAGAAAGCCCGATCCGCGGCAGGGGGTGGTGGAAGGGGGAGGTGGCCAGGGTAATAGGGGGTGGGGTGGTGGGAAGAGACCACTGCCACTAGTCTCTCTCCTAGGCAGACGCAATCGGGCCACAGCGCTAAGAGGTGAGTCAAGTCCTTATTCGATTCCCCCTCATAGAGAACGTTTGCTTTCCCACGAAATATTAACGTTCGCCGCAGCCTCAAGGGGGGAAGAGGAGGTGGGGGAAAAAAGACCATTTCATCCCTCGTGAAAGTCATTTTGCTTCCACGGCTTTCGCGGACGCTCCGAGGTGATTTGACCCAGGAGCCTCCGACTGGATGGAAGGTGTTGAGAAGATAAGCAACGTCCTCTCCCCTCCCTCGCAACTCGAGTGATTTTCTACACTTAAGAAGGGTAATCACGGGTGGTGGGACGTATTTTGTCTAAGTCATTATCTGATACATAGAATGTTTAAACTTATGCCAACTTACTCTACTACTTTACTAGTAGGTTGTCTTAGATTGCCATGGACGTGTGAGGCTCTGAATGTTGGGGTAATGGATCCATGTTTTTTCCATATAATTATTAAAGTATTCCAACAAATAGGGTAGATTTCCATGGCGTACTTTAGAAGCACACTGGCAGCTTCTTATATTTCATATATGTACTTCCCTCTTCAATACCTACATAAAAAGGCCTAATCCATTTCATTTTATAAAAAGTTATTCTCATCTTTCCTCTAACTCGTTTACCTAACATTCTACCATCTAACACCGTTTTTAACATCCCTTCCTCATTATTGTAAGTACTCCCTCCACTCATGCCTTCTGTCTCCTCCACATCTCATCGAGAAGCTGCCTCTCCGGATCCACTGTGTCCAACATTTCGTCGTTCCTCCAACTCTCCGTCCACTTCGCGTACTGCTTCGTATTTCAAGGACTTTATGCGAGGAAGTACGAAAGCTTCAACCGAGATTCGAACTCGGGAACTAGCTGGCGGGCCCGTGCGCCACCCTACGGTATACAGACTTTAGTGGTTTTTTTTCCCGAAATGCCAAGAGCTGTAATACTATTGTCACCGCTTCCCCTGTTGGACTTCTTCCAAGCTCACCATTTGTTTCCGGAGAATATTACCGAGTACTGCGGAAAAGTTCCATGTATGATAGAGAGCGCTGCTTCAATCGCGGAAATCACAATGAGGCCACAAAAAAGTCATGGAATAACAAAATCATTCGCCTTGACCTGAACTTGAATCAGGATCCTTCGAATGAGGCGCGGTAATACGAAAATTCTACGAGTAACAATCTACTGAAATCCAGGCCGAGAAATGGGATCATGTTAATCCTAATACGGCGTGGATCAGAACCTATATTTAATCGGTTAAAGCGTTCTGGGTCTTTCAGTATCATCACTCTTCAGGCGCAGAATAAATCAACAATCACATCATCATACGCATAAATATTTCACCACATACTATATAAGGAAGATACAGGTTTTTCAATTTCTGTCCACTGCTATCCCACTGATCTCGTTCCAGCTCTGTTTAGCATGTACACAACATAAGTGCAAGCGTAACAAGACCATGTCCTCATGGAACAGTATGGTAATTTCAGGTTACAGCTACAAGATAAAATAACTTTAAGGTACCAAAAAAATACTTACTCCGTTAGTGAGTAGTACGATATTTGATTATATCCAAAACCGATAAATCTCTCCCAGAAAGATTACAGCACTATTTTCCTCAGATGAGGGGGTAACTTAAGAATAGTTATGAATAAGACAGATAACGATGGCTAAGTTCTAACAACACGTATCTCAAAAATAGCAACTTTTCAGGAGAGCAAAAAAACGATTTATTTTCTTAATTGCATATAATTTTAACTGAAATTAAAAACAAAAAATACATAAAACTGAAAAGGAAGCATACATTTGCAAACAAAGAGTTTCTTTTTTTTGCTAGAATTTTATTTTTTATTAACAGTATTAGCAGCGTTAACTCAGACCGGCCAAATTTTTGGAGAAGTGTTGTTAGAACTCAGCCATCGATAATCGACTTCTGCGCATGCGGCCAGGATTGAAGTGGCAGCAACGGAAATCTCGTGATGGGTCAAATGGCTCAGACTGGCTGATTCCGGCTTTTGTGTTCATATTCACGCTGTATATTTTTTCATGTTTCGATTCTTAGGTTACGAATAAGAATATTTATGAAATATTTTATAGCATAATCTTTCTTAGTAATTCATGCGCCAACTCTTACCATTCCGCCTTGTAAAATTGAAGTTGATGGTTTCCACGATGGCCAAAGCTTTCGGTTACCGCGCAGGCAACTTGAATCCTCTTCTTGTTTATATTTACTCTGAGGCAACAGCTGGATTTGAAACGAATTTTAAGAACGGTCAATTAGTTACATTCCGCGGTGAAGCGTATGGATCGCTAGTCAAAGGCTCATTTGGATTATTGCGGATGGTTTGGGCTCGAAGGATCAATAATTGTCCTTTCTCAATACTCATGACTTCTACACCCATGCATAAGGTACCCGCTAAGTATATTAGTCAGCCATGAATTATCCCCGTAAGCCTTGGGCGGCATGTGTTAAGACAACACTTTTTCCGCCATCCTGATACACTCTAATCTTAAGGTGTGCCTGCATAAGCGAGTACTGGAACTGGGTCGCGGTGATAATTGGCGATCTGAAAGGACTAAGCACTAAACATGGTGACAGATAGCGAGAAAACGATTTGGCGTCACCTTGGACCCGTTATTAGATGAAATAGATCGAAAAAGTCCTTCAAAAGGTTAGGCAAGCCTCACCAATGGAAAAAAGCATGTCGCTCGGAGCGTCACACGACGGCTCATACCAAGAAATATGTCCCAAACGCTCCACTCGGGACTCGTAATATGGCACGCGTTTCACTCAGTCCTCGCCATTGACCCCTATAAACGTCCTCCATCAAAGCGATCTCCATCCTTATTGAAATTTATGAGCTTACGACCGTCGAGGGAATCGTCACAAAAATACGAGCAAGGGGTAGCGCACGGTCTCCAAACCGTTTAATGAATGGCTATGGCCCGCGACGTCTAAGAGCTTCGACAGAACGTAATAAATACTGACTGGATTACAATTAGCTCCGCGCTACCGCATGCTGAACCCATTAAAACGAAGAGCGGATGATACGCATTACGAACTGCAAGAGTTATTTTCTGCGGATGATCGTTAAATGATGACGATGACCATTGGGTCTCCATTCAAATCTCGTCTAAAAAAATTGGTCATAAAAGGTTTATCACGGTCTCGACGGCATTGCACGCGAAAACTGGAACGGAAGCAAGTTTATGCCATTCTAATCACTGCTGCTTGAGGTGTATTCATTACCTACCCAAAACAGGATCGTATTGAATAAGGATTTGTCATCGATGTTTCAAATTATTATGAAATTAATATCTCAACTCCGACTATCAACATTAATTTAATGGCACTGAACATTCTTGAGCAGTACTCTATAAGGAATTTACTTGGTGGAACCCCAGGCTAAATGTAAACAAGAAAATTGAAAGCTGAAGCCAATATTGAGGGGATTTTCCCAGGATTGTCCTTTTCGTGAATATTATCGAAACCCGTATTTCGTGAGAATTACCTTGATAACTTGGAGCCAACGAAACAGTATCATGGTGCCCCTTGAAAGTCAACTGGTAATCATGTTATAAGTTTAGATGGTGATAGGCAAATAAAAAATCACTGCCTCGTTGATCTATCATGCCGTGTATTTGATGAAACGTGAAAGAAAATATAGGCGTTCGTATCCAACGTCATTCATGACGATGATAACAAAAGGCTTTCCATCCCTGCCTTTGTAAATAAATATCCGTTATCTTCTGAATGTTAATTAATTTTATTGCGTTGGTATTTTATTTTTATTGACCTTTAACGTTTATTTAATAAAATCAGGTAAAAATGGCACAGCTGACAAGTTTTCAATGAACACTCATTACAATGGCTTATTGATCCACGGATTAAGAGTTGATTCACAAGCGACTTTCAATGTCCTGCATCGAAAGCGCGGAGGGCAAATTTTCTCTATCGTACGCTGACTTTTACACTTCAGTTTGTAGACCCACATATTACAGTAAGACAGGGCAGGAAGCAATCGGAATGGAAAAGAATCGGAATATCAACCGATATTGTGGAAAAACTCTGGCATTGTTCCCAAGAATCTCAATCGTACAGTGCTGAGCGATGATTATATTAGGTTTTATGGTCACACCGTAAACGTTTTACAGTGGCATAAATCGAACGATCCTCAATGCTACATATGGGCGGTACTTTTCTATTAGATAGCTATTTCGATAGCTATTTCCATACCTTTATTAGGGGATTCAAATATTGATTTAAATAGAGGTAATCTTATCTGAAGAATCATCGGGGGTTTAATTAGTGCCCGTTTCCAAAAGATTCGAATATTTGCGAGTCTATTTTAAGATATCTTATTCAGATTGTGCTGCATATATGTTAAAAGTTATATACTAAAATAATTTTTATTAACTTGCCTAACAGCAAAAAATCATATTTTATCATCAGTGTAGACGCAACTACACTAAAAGATCCATTTTATGAAGCAGCCTGGAAAGTCGTGAAAAAAGTCTGAAGGGTCCAGAACTTTAGCTTGGCATTTCCAGTGAACACGCTGATTATTTTCAACCTGAAGGCCAGGGTCAGTTTGCTTGCGTTTCGCGACCTTCGAAGCGTTACGAGCGCTTTTCGACTGCAGTGTTTGTGCTCGTACTCTTACACAGGATAACCCAGTTCGAGGTCTTGCGAGATAGGAAGATGGGAGCAAAACAGGAAGAGGATATGTGCTACTTCCTGTGCGAAGAGCCGGCTATGGTTGAGAGAAGGCAGCGTGGTCGGTTTGATGCATCCCCATGCGGGAACATTCATAGTTCCTTTTCCTATGTTCACCTCTAGTGTAAAGCAAGCGCTTTAGACCTTGGGGGACGTTCGTTCTTCTACTTGGAGTTCTATGGGATTGAAGATGGCCAATTATCGTCTGAATTCTATTTTTATCGAGTATGTTCCTCTTCCGAGCTACACGGGAGGGAAGTATGTGAACCGAAGTAAAAGGCCGAAAAAATATCGTGTTGCCATCATTTGCTGGAAAACGAAATTTGATATCAGTGAGGGACTTCCATCGAGGCATTTACACTAATCAAGATAACATTAAACCATTTCCTCGTAAACCATTGTTTCCTTGTTTATTTCCGTCGGCATGAGCGAGCGTTTATCTCGGAACGGATGGTAAGAGTGAGAGCTTTCTGGTCGAGCCGCGTGTGACCTTCGACGGAATCAAACCATTAAGGTCTATTAGCTGCAATGTTAGATGCGCTGCCAACTTGACTTCTTCGTTTTCCCTTTCCTTTAAACTCCTAGATCTTGTTTGTTTATGGCTGACATTATGCGTCAGCGTGTCTGTAGTGATGAACTACATATACACCAATTATTTCACCAGCACAGAGATATCCTTACTCAAAGTAAGTCTCCTCTTTTGATACCTGAAACCGTACGTCATATATGCCCAAAACTTCGAGTCTCTGAGGCCATAATATAATTTTCATGCTGATTCGGTCTTTTAGAAATTTATTTCACCGCTGTTGATAAGATACCTACTTCGGAGTTTTTATTCGGATTATTGAATGCATGAATTTCTTTTTTAGTGTGGGTGGATTAAAATGTGCGAAATTGAATTTTCACTAATGATACCCCTATCTTAATAAAAATTAGTTTGATGCTGAGCCTTTACTCTTAATTCCTTCGTTTGAATTGCCCTTGTAAATTTATAGAATGAAAATCGTGCAGTTTTTCCAAAATTTGAAACAAATTACGCATAAGAAGATGAATGAGGTCGAAACATAACACAAACAGTATTTTCTCCGACAATTAGCAAATCAGGCTTCAGGTTAAAGGTTTCATTAATTTTAAGTGACCTGAATGTATTTCGTACTTTTAGTGTAAAAAAGTAGAAAATAATTATAAGTTCATGCTCGTGCTGTAACCATTGTCATAATATTGCAGTAGTATAATATTGTAGTAATAACCAGTGGTATAATATTGCACGACAGTACATTTCATCCAGCCTATTCCCATACAATTTCTCCAATGAAATTTCCTAATGAAAAAGAAGAAATTATTTGAGAAACTCATTGGAATCCTTAGTCTATATTTTGAGAAAATATGCATTTTATATTTATTAATGTGTGATTTTTAAGTGCACTTATCTCCAGCCATTCCCGGATAAGGTACAGTACAACGGTTACGCAATGCATATCCTCGTGCCTTCCCTCTGTTTTGGTTGTAAAGTTTCCCTCCCGAAGCTTACTTCCGGTTTCATAAGACATTTTCATTTCTGCTCGTTACAATCATATGCAATTGGAGGCGGAGGAAAAATCGAAGTCTTGTTGAAAATGGAACGTTTGAAGCGAAAGTTCCTTGATGCCGGAAGTTGTTTTCTCTTAAGAAAGCTGATGCGAGCCTACGAAGGCTGCTCGCAATGACCCAATACCCACGACAGAATCGAGTAATTGCTCTTCCATGAGAAAACTGAGAACGAGTGTTAGTTGGCATGACTTCTAAATCACGACACATCCAACAGTAGAGAATTTTGCCTTCGCAAACATGTTGTGACTATTGGGCAGCGGAGTATAGTCAGCGAAAAGGATTTTTCAATATAGCGTAAGCAGCCAACATGGATTACGATAAGAATGTTTCAAAACCCATTGAGGACTCATTTTTTTTAATTTTGTACAGTTTTTTTTCTGTTTCACATCATTTTAATAAAATGCTCTACGTTTGCATGTTTATGTACCCATATGTTTCCAATAGAAGGGGAAGGAGGTAAATGGTGTAGACAAAGGGGGTAAAAAAGGGAGAAAACAGGATTACTAGAGAGTTCTAAACCTAAGTGAAAGGACAATGCAATTTAGGAGTGAAAACGGGAGAGATTACATAGCAAATAGAGTGAGTGGGGTCTTCTAAGAAAACCCACTTTGACTAATAAATTGTTAAAAAAAAGCTTTTCCAAATAATAATCATCATATGAAGACCAGTCACCCAACACAAATAATTAATAAAAACCTTCGGAAAATGCTCCATCCGCCAGAGTAGTTATATTGGTGCATTTCTGGTCAAATAATGCATGAAAAAATCTCGGTTCAAATTTGACCTACAGGTACTACCAGTGGCAACACTATGATGCGAGCGTATTATCAATATGTCAGGAGCTAAATGGTTTTATATTTAATTTTAAACTTCCGATTTCCGACACGAAGGGATATAAAAATAATTTCCATTATTCTTGATTAAAAAATATGAGCTTATCGTAGCGATGACTAACGACACGCCATGAAGATCCCTTTAATGCTGATAATTCTCTAGAATCAAATATTGCGAGAGTGACAACATGACACCGGTTACTGGTTCCTTGGATTCAACTTTAAAAATTCTGAATATAACGTACTTACATATGAGATTATTTGCATTTAAGATGTGATGGCGGTGAAAATTTCGCGGTTCACCCTAAGAGTGAATATGAAAAAGAGCGAACATCTAGTAACCTGTGCCTCGGTACAAATGCCATGGAACGCAGGAACCTGGATGGAGTAGTGGTCGGCGCAGTCTCCCGGAAAGCCAAAGTTCGATTCCCGTTCCGGGGAAATTTTTTCTCATTGCAATTCATGTACAACGAAAACAGCCATTTTAATTTTCTGCGTTTGCTACGAAGATTGGATTGCAAAATCCAGGATCATGTGATCCCTATTGTGTCTCATTGGCTGATTATGAGGTGAGTTATGGCTTGCGTGTTGTTGATTTCTGTTAGGATACTATTACGGTTTTAAAAAGCTAGTCATAGTCGAAGAGGGCTTCGTCCAACCGAACGAGGGCTATTCTGCGATGCTCAAAGTTCGCAAACGCAGTACCGGAGACCGGGGAAGGGGGCTGACACAATCGGTTGGGACTGTCGGCGGCGATGACCAGCCAGACGACGGCGACAGACAATTGACGGCGAAATCGAGGTCACGTGGCACGCAAGAGTCCCAATGCCGAAGCAACAAAGGGAGTGGAGGGGGAGGACGTGAGACTATTGAAGGGAGAGGAGGGAGGGGGAGTTAAATGGACACCCATCTCACACGAACCATGACCCACCCCTACCCGAGTTTCCCACGGCCCTCTCCGCCCCCCCCCCCTCTTCCTCCTCCCACGCCCTCCCCTATCTTACTCACCCTCCCCCCCCCCACTGCCTCCCCTTCGCACACACATTGCAGGTTAACCTCAGCCACTCTCCACGTTTCTTCCTCTCGCAAATGGGATCGGGATGGAGAATCGGTCGTGCACGAATCGTTCATAAGAATGAACGGTTGCGTAGCAAATGATGGCACGCAAAACGCACAGCTAATGTAGGCGTCAAAATGATGCGCCGCTGTAGTTTGCGAATTTATATCTGGGCCTGTGTGCTTGATAAAAAAATTTGGTAATAAGTCATTTAAAAGAAAATTTTATTGTTAACTCTGAGTTAGTTTTTGTTCTACGATAGAGTCAAAACTGTAGACACGCCAGTGCAATAAATGATCCCGCGCACCGTAAAATTGGCCGTTCTGTCAGCTTCACAAACTTTGTAACTCAACCCCGGAAAAACTGCAAAGTTAATAACATTCATCTTTCACAATAAGTTGCTGGAATTATTGGAGATGCATATGAAATCCTTTTTGTACTTTTATAATGCATGGCTTGATGTTAATTAACGAAAATGTTTAAACATTATCCAGCCCAAGAGTTTACTCCGAAAGAAAAAAAAAATGGAATACTGGTGGAATGAGTTTTCAATTTATTTGTAATTTTTCTATGATCAATAATATAAAAAAATATTGTTATTTGCGAATGAAAATAAATTCTAAACTAAAAGAATCTTCTAAACAAGTAACACATTTGAATGGATCCCACAGAAAATGAACTCATTGGCTGAGTCAAAATTTACAATTATTATTAGATGAATATTGTCTGGGTGATCAGCTGTGAATATCATTACATTAAATAAAAATGATCTTTTTTAAATGCTCTCAGATCAATTAAGATTCATTCAATTTGTTCCCGATGTGAAAATGTATCAATTTCTGTATTGGCGCACAAATAAGAGTGATAAACGATGGCACAAAGAAGAAATAAATATTATAAATTTGACATGTTCCCATTAGGAGTATACTTCGGATAAAGATTATTACTCTTAAAAATATTCTATCCCTTGGAATACGTTAAAATGAACACTTGATGATTCACGCCTCCATTTCAATTCCGCTCAAAGTCTTAAAGTACCTAAAATGATTTTAATAGCTAATAAAAAAGAGAACCTTTGTAAAGAAAGAAATTATGTATGAAGACGTTGGTCACACTACGCGCTGGCCTAGAAAAACCGCACGTAAATGTGAGGTTACATTTGATCGAACGGGCCTGTCAAAAACTTGCTGCTGGTGTTTGGCGTACGCACCGTCCCGCGTGGGCGTCCGAAGCGTTTACTGAAAGAGTATCCGCCTTGGTCGTCATTGAAGGAAAGTGATGGGTGCTGGAAGGTGCCCAGCTAGGAAAGCCCATCCACTTGATTCGCTGGGACGTCATGCACGCTCCATATATCAAGACCAGCATCATTCAAGTGCGGTTTACCCGTCGTAGAGGGCGTTCACTCCATCCATTGCATTTTGCCAGAATCTCCCTCCAAACTCAGGAGGTTTGACGTTAAGAGCGGCACAAAAATATTTTTTTTTAATTTGCGACTGCGATAGACTATTTTCATATTGTTTCATTATTAAACAAATCACACAAAAAAGCAGCTTGATTTCACTACATTAGACCCTGAACTTTGAAAATTTCAGCTGCAATTGGTCGTAATTGGCCTAATTTATAGGGAAGTTAGTCGGGGTTTTCGGCCTCTTAGTAAGTTTTAGTTTTCTCACAGATATTGCGTTTATAAGTGGAATGAAAAACTTTTCGTGATAAAACATATATTTTATTATGATAATCTTGATTTCGACTGGGTTAAAAACCTGTTGGTGGAATATTTTTTTATCCACGCTCAAACCCAAGACAGACGGTAAATTAGATTTGGGTATAGCCTCGTCTCTTCTTTAAATTCATGGAGATAATTTATTTTCGACCCTTTCGAAACGTCTTCCTTTGGTTTTCATTCTCTACGTCAGACTTCCCCGTGTAAATGTGTACACTGTACAGCCATTTGCACAGTGTATCCGAATTCCAGCACTAACGTGTCATTTGAAGTTCAACCATCATCTGCTCGTTATGCGGTGAAAGTGGCATTTATATATATACAAAACTCCATATAAATAAGGATGTATTAATTATTATTTTACATTAAGGTAGGCATTTATTACATAACACAATATCAAGTTCAATTTTTGCAAGGTGGAAAGATAGTAGATAGATTTGTTTTGGATGGCATGCTTCTCTCTACACCGCATCTTCTATCATGAAGATAAAAAGCGTGTACTCCATCAAGCAACCCATATGCTCTTCCAGAACCACAGAGTTCTTGAGAACTGAGCCTGTTGAAGATACTTAGTCGCAAAAAGTGACATTTCACCAAATTCAAAAGGTCATCACGATTCGCGTAAGCCGACATATGAATTCACTTTGGCTAGTGCAATTTCTCACTTATCCACCCGGTGTGGATGTGCACAGACGATGTTTAGATACTGAGAACATGGGAAGCACAGCAAATATTATGATTATGAATCACCTTCATAACGCTAAGCGGATGAAGGAATTACTTGCGTGGCTATGGACCAGCTATACGCGCCTTCAATCGCATTAGTAATTCCTATATCTGAGATCCCCTCTTCACTATATTATTTTATGCTCATAATTCTTGATTCGTCAAAAGAAAAAGAGTATTAAGAGAATTTATTTTTGACGGCAGCATTGAAGAAAGATAATTTTTTTCGATTCTTAACTCAGCAATTCAGTTATTCGTGATCAGTTTATGAGTTTATCAAAGCATTGAATGACTATAATTACTTACGAAAAATATAAAATTAAGAACCAGAAAGAACAAAAGTCTTTAGTGAGAACAGTTTGGCGCAGATAGCGGAACTGACCATAGAGTCAATCGAAATTCATGATTGTTTCCTGTTTGTCTATAGTAAATGCTGTATCGGTAGAAGAGGATTGAAAAGTTACTTTTAAAGCCAAGTCGTTTCAATAATAATTTTCGTGTGGAACAACGACGTCAGTCTTAATTTACTACATGAATCGGTTGTATGAAGTCACACCAAAAACCGTCTATAAATTCCAGTATAGTTAAATGTTGACGACGTTGAAATATAGGAGTAAAATATGAAGACTTGCCTGTAAATTAACTCCTAACGAAAATAATGAACATATTGTGGTCAGAGTGAACTACATACCACCACAGCAGCTGATAATTGAGGCGTATTGTAACCTTAAAAGCGAGGTGATCGACGCTATGATACGATCGTCAATGGGTATTTTATTCGAGGGCAATTAATGTGTGCCGTTGGATTGCTGTGGGTCCATGGAGATGACTCGTTGGTAACGCCACTCTGAATCAACAAGAACCAACCAAATGAATTGAGATCAGCAAATTTGATTAACATGGAATTTCACATTTCAATTGAGTACTTCAGTAAAAGCTTTTTAGTGATTGACCCCGGATGCTACCGAGGTCAGTGGCCAATCTGCGATGTCACAACTCAATGTCTGTTGCCAAAATTCATAGCTACGTAACCAAATTCCTCAGTACTATCTGTCTCTACTACATGGCATACGGCCTATCTCTCTTCATTTGAGAGAGGCCGTTTTGGCCCGCGTAACAATATGAGCTGGGCATTTGGCTACCAAACCCCAGTATGCGAGGTTCGATTCCATGCGAAGGAAATCCTGCCGCAAAAAGTTTTGGAGCTGATCCCCTAACTCCCAATCCGTAAAACTAAAGCTCTGATGTTTTAGTGAGAGTCGGGCTCAACACTCACCTATGAACCTTCCCTTTTATATCTCTTCCTCGCCATCCCAACATTCAGCTACCCATCTTGGGTTGATATGGTATCACTCGGGTGCTCTATTTTCAGCTGTCATAAGCGCAGTTCAACCGGAAAAGGAAGCGTTTGTTTCTCACAGATGCTTCAAGATTATGTCGGTTACCACTAAAGGATCATTATCGGTGAACCTCTGCAACATCGAGATGCGATACATTTCGCGGCAGCTGTTGACCTCAAGCTCAGCCCGACTCTGTGATAACAAGAACCATCCCAGAGGGCGCATATGGTTAGCACGTAATTCATTACGATTTCCGTCGCCAGATACCAGAGGAGAATTGAAAATAAAAGAATTCAGATATTTATTTTTTAGGTGACGTGATATCTTATTCAAGGAAGTAAAAACCGAATGACGCACACTTGCTCCAATACATATAAATTATTAGGAGATGCACAGCTCTAGTAAAACCACGATCGTAATTTTTACGAGCTTGCGCTTAGATATCAGAGCGTCTGCCACTGTCTGCGAAAAGTGACCCCCAGATAACTTGCCCACTCATATGCATCCAATTCTCTTGCGCTGATGAAACAACATGGGACAGGGACAATCATTCAAAAAATTCGAATCGTCGGACACGATGCCACCACCCTGTAGCAATCGTCGGGGTGAAAATGTCATGCGCCAGCATGAATGACGTAAATGAACTCCGGAAAGGAGGTAAGGAGATAAAAAGGCTAGACACATTTCCCATCGCCTGATAAACACAAAAGCCACGCGGGCCAAGAGCCAAATTATGCCCATCACTCAATCGCGGCTTCAAGATGTATGTTGGCTTGGATAGAGGGTGTTAAGAGCCAATACACAACTGTCGGCGTCAAAATGTTGTGCCGCTGCACTTTACAAATTTAGATAACATATGTGATAGTGCGCATGTTAAAACAATGAATTCATCATCATCATCTCTGGTCAGATCTGGTGAGATTAGTTTGACCAGGATCTCCACTCAATTATTCTATCAGCTAATCTTTTCACTTTTACGGATTTCTTACCTTACACATCCTTCTTTACCTGCTCCATTAATTTTATTCCAGGCCTTCCTTTTCCGTTCTCGAAATGAATTTATACGTCATTTTAAAGAAAATTTCATTTTAAATTCTGATTTTTATGACAAACTCAAAAATATAGACAAATCCGTGCAACAAATAATCTAGCGCACCGTAAAATTAGCTGTTTAGTCAACTTCATGAACGTTGTTACTCCACCTAAGGAAAACTACAAAGTCTAAGGCAGGGGTCTCCAAAATAAGGCCCGCGGAGGGCTTTCGTCCGGCCCGCGCACTCGTTTCAAGAAGCGCGCAATTCTAGCTCGTTTAACTCTGTGAGACGCCGCTAGGAGCATTGCAGCGCTCTACTGCATGTCAAAGTCGCCTTCAACTGTTCGTAAATAAGAAATACGCCACCGGATTCTTCATTAGACGTTGGTATCGAATACTTCAGTCTTCTGCAAATTTGCTTTCCGGCCCGCGGGGCGATTCGGAACTTGGAATGTGGCCCTCGTGGCCTAGTAAATTGGAGACCCCTGGTCTAAGTATTTACCTTCAATAATAAGTTGCGAACAGTAATGTAGATACTACATAAAATGGCTTCGGCGTTTTTAGAACACATATTTTGTTTTTAATTTACGAAAATGTTTTAACTTTATCTAGTCTTAGAGTTTATCCAGAAAAAAACTTAAACTTATAAAAACTATATTTAACTCATTTTTAATTATATCAACATTATTATACTTATAATACTAAGGCAGAGGTGAGTGATTTTTTCAAAGAAACCAAGAAATTTACTCCACGCCATTTTAAAACTGACAGGCACATCCATCTTGAGATGAAAAATATGACTTTCTTCCTATTTTCATACACGGTCATATAGCCAGTCAGATTCAATTTGATAGTTGTTCAATTAATCAATCATTCGCTGGTCAAACATAAATAATATTCTTAAAAACATATTCAACCAAGTATTTTTTAATTATTAGAAAGACTTAAAATTTTGAAGTGTTTAAATATGTAAAAAAAAGTCGTTGTTTCTCGCATTTCGGAGGTCGGCAGGCACAGAATTTAAAAAACCACTACATTTATTCGGCTTTTTCGGAGTGGTAGAACTTTATATAGACAACTGAAAACCCGTTACCAGTATCAAAAAGCCATTCAGTTCATGGCTACTTGTCCCTGGGGAATGAGAATTGGAAATGCAGATACTCCAGCCTATACCCAAGGAACGGCCTTCTCATTGCATGTAGCACATTGGACAGAAAAAATACATTTTTATTGTCCTACATGGTGGTACTGGCCTAGTTTAAAGCGTCTTAGGTGCGTATTCTATCATCTTATCCTACTTAGTACCAAAATGGTACTAAGTGGGATAAGATGATACCCCCAGTGATACGGTAGATGGGTCAATTAATTTCTAAGTCCCACTTCTTACTGCAAGGATTTTTTTAAATTGTGTGTGCCGGAAGAATTCATCCGGATAAGGACCCGGGACTCTTCGTCTGACGCCAAGAGCCCTATGGACCACCACGCTCCCCTAGTCACTGATGTATGGCGATCGATTGATTACACAGAGAGATGAAGCATATCTATACTAATAGAAGCAGAATATGTTTTGACAGGTTCTCAGTCCTATCTAGTTTACTATCGAATGGAAGAGAAAACCGTCAGCAAATGACAACGAGGAGGTTGTGTAACTTGCGAAACAGTTAGTTATGCTGAAAGAGCAATAAAATTTGCAGCTAAAGCTGCGACGAAATGAGAGCAGACTTAGGAGAGAATGAAAGAGAGATGAAGTGTGAAATACTAGTGCACTCATGCCAATGGAACTAAGCGTTAGAAAGTGGAATTTTGTAGCGATATTGAGTGATCAGAAAAAGCTTGATTCAACTGCACAAATACATTTTTTCTCCCAATTCATTTTGATTATTACCGCACCATTGCATAGGTTCCTAAAGAGAAAAATTTGTTGTGAAATATTGAATATAAAACTGAAGACATATATTTATTATTTTAAACTGGAACAGTCCTCGTAACAGGGGACACAGCTTTTTATCCTGTCAGTGGTGAATTCTCTCTAACAATAAGATATAAACTAAGCCTTTATGTGGTACTTTCATGTCTGTACTTGATGCAGTCAAACTTTTAATGTCCTGGTTTCCTTCAATTAATGGAAGACCAAAAGGTTTCTCTATTGCTCCACCCAATTTGCCACTATTATTTTCTCGGGTTTATATACGTTAAGTCCAGAACAGATTCCAAATCGAGCGATGGCATCGTGAAAGAAGGAGACTTCTGAAAACCAAAGTTTGTATTGTAAATTAGAATTGATAAGAATAAAGCACTTCATCAATACTGGTCAACGATCCTGTGATTGGTTTGACGCAGCTTTCCACTCCATTCTCGATCAGCTTCTTTTCCCACAAACGTATTTATTCTCTTTCACATCCTTCTTCACGTGTTCCATATATTTCATTCGAGGTATATCCACGGTACATATACACATCACGGTATATCCCTATTCCCTACTTATTGTTAGTTCCCCCAAGACACTTCCCCAATAATTTTATCAAATAGCAATGTTATCTTCCTCCCCATTCCTCGCTTTCCCGACAGTCAGGGATTCTAGCATCCCCTTTCCCCTCAGATCATGGTCCATCTAAACCCTCTGTCTCCCCATCTCCTATTAACCCACAACGCCCTGCGCTTCTCCGTTTCTCCTCCTCTCCGTCAATTTCGTCCTCCCGTTTTCTCCAAACATAATTCTGGGATACCTCCGTTTTACTCCTGTCTAGAGCTCTTTTCTGATCCCACCTGCCTTGCTTCGACATCATCTTCGAGGAGATTCTGTATTTTCGGAAAGGAAGAAAGATGCTGGATGCTGACTGTCTTTGCTGCACAGATATCATTGCCAATCGAGAGGAAAGTATCATCATCATCACTGGTCAACAATCCTAGGATTGGTTTGGCGCAGCTCTCCACTCCCAATCAGTTCTATCAGCTAATCTTTTCACACCTACGTATTTCTTCTCTTTCACATCCTTCTTCACTTGTTCCATATATTTTGTTCGAGGTCTTCCTTTCCCGTCCTTGCCATCCACTTGTCCCACGGCGATTGTCTTCATCAGGACATCATGTCTAGAGATGTGGCCAATAACGTTGTTCCGTCTTCTTGTTAATGTTTTATTTAGGCTTCTCTTTTCCCCTACTCTCCTTAGGACTTTTCATACAGTTTATTTTCACAATGAAAATTTTCAATATCATTACTTGGATGCATCATTAATCAGGTATTAATTTCACACACCAATAAAATTCAGATATATTTTCAGCTATTCCTTATGTTCCAGGCCACGGAAGGGTCCGTCTCAAAACAAAGGCATTATCACTGGGTATATAACGGCACCGTATAGCACACGTTGTGCGCGGACCGTGGTACATTAGTACAATGGTGGATAGTCTGGCAGGGTGAACGGAGCATAAGCGCGCGTGGGAAGATCTGGAAGAAGCGGGAACAATGGAATCGGCGGAAGGAGGAGGGACTCTTGATGGAAGCGACGGACGGATTTCGGTCTCTGGGGTGTATTATGAAGGGTTAGGAGGGGGAGGGGCACCAAATGGCCGAGAAGGTGCATGTGTGTGGAGAGAGAGAGAGAGAGCGAGAGGGACGCTTTTCGACGCGAGGTGAGCCGAGGTCGTTCGGATCGTTCGCTCGTGTCACGGAAGACTGAGTAGGCTGCTTCCTTCGGTAGAGGAGGCTGTGACCCCGGAGTAAATATAAACAACAGCGATGTTCAGCCCCTGCGCATGCAAACTGGGCATTTGTTCTAATTATAAATAACGCAAATTTAGCAAACATTATTCAAATATCTTCCAATTTTCTAATGTTACCTGTAGCCAATGGCGAAGCGACGGGAGGTCGAAGCAATCGTGTTTTTATATATTCGAGTAGATCCGGACCCCCCTCCCCGAAATGTAGAACACAATTGCTTTGCTTCATCATAAAAGAGAAGTAAATATAGAAAATTATGAATTTACAAAACTTTTCTTAGAAAAAAGAAGTTTTTTTTTCGATCATAAAAAGTGTTAAAATTAGTTAAAAACCCTCTACATAGTTCTCTGTTTTTCAAAAATTTTCTCTCATAACCTTCCAGGTTTTGGACCCCCCCCCCCCGCACCCCCAAACGAAATTTCTGCCTACATCATTGCCTTTAGCTAACGCCTAAACCACACGATCATTTTCCCCTGTCCCTCAGAGGGATAGCTCCAGCGATAGCTTTTCGACGGCCAGAAGAGTAATTGCTCGACCAATCATTTTCTGAATCATACGTACATTCCCACCCAATTTTTTTTCATCCGTTTTTCCGTCACTTTACGTACTTAGAGTAGAAATTCGATTAAAAGCCAAGCGTGGCGTTGCAATTAGTGTTAGCGGCCTTACGTTCTGATTGGCTGAAGGACAGTGCCAGCCAAGGTGGCTAGAAGAGTTTAGAGTGCCTAGAGGAATTAATATACGCACTTTGAGTGCCAGCAATGATTTCAGCTGCGGTAAAAAGGGACGTCCCGAGTGATGGAGAAAGGGATGCCACTTCCATTCCACGACCCATCGCGGGAAATAATCACGAGAAACAGAGACAGTAATTATTTTCGCCATCGCTGGAGCGATCGCTGTCCCTTCAGAGGGATAAATAATGATCGTGTGATTCAGGCTTAAGGGATCATAGAACCGGAATACACACCAAAGATTGCAGTGAAGAAAATCGGAATCGTGATGGGTATGATTCGCTGACTACGACAATGCCTGTGATATATTTTAACCCTTCCGCGTGAATAGCGGTGAAAATCACATTAATTGTCGCAGAATACGTTCGGAATGGGATCGTGGAACTTTGGCTTTCCGGGCCAAAGCGTAGACCATTTGCTATCCAGCCTCCTTAACAACAATTGTTTTTTCCTAAGCTCATGGTGTAAGGAGTATAGCCCTCACGGTCCTCCAACATTCGGGAGAAAAGGCAAGGGGGAATTGACTTTCAAGAAGTCGCCATCATATGCTATTTTATGTAGTCGGCGTATTTTCCCGGAAGACAAAGATAAAGAAGAAGGTAAAGATTAGATCTCAGACACCACACTGTGGGAATCCTAAATTATGAAATCAACATGAAATTTCTTAATTATGTTTCCCTATTAGAACGTAATGCAGGAAACCCATTTCCTTTAAGTCGCTAGGCAATAAAATATTTGCGAGGGAAAAGCGAGATACGTAAAGACCATGGAAAAATATTTAATGCAACTAAGACAGAATTAAAAAATATGTGAACTGAAAAACTATTATAATCACCAGCTACACAAAATATGCAAAGAAAACATGGTGAAAAATAATGCATTTAATTTGACATAGCCAGTGCTTTCCATGTTAAACTTTTACTATCCTCTAGGGATGGACAGATCCAGGATTTTTTTTGGATTCGGATTCGGATCGGATCCTTAATTTTCGGAGCCGGATCTTTCGGATCGGATATTTTCGGATCCAAATGCATTTTCAAAAAACTGACGCTGAGATTCCCCCGATGATTGTTCAATCTTTTGGGAAGAGTCACACTATGTGCCAGTCGTATTTTGCCTTTTTATTATTTTCCACGGCTGAAATTCTCCTACGTAACCCCTGCGAGAGCTTTCAAATAAAACGGTTCATGAATAGGACAAGAATCGCATGCGACGGCGCATTCGAAGATAGGAAATGAACTCTTACCACTCATATGGGGCGTTGCATTCACTGAAGCTATTATTCAAAATTTCGGATCCAGATCCGATGTCTTCCGCGACTTTGGATCCGATGTATCCGATGAAGGGCAATATCCGCGGTTATTTGGATCTGAGGTATCCGATCCTTCCATTCCTACTATCCTCTTTCGTAGAAATTTTCTTCCTATGCTCACAATTTCACGGTAAATGCAGAGAATTTCATTAAAGTTAATGCACTCAACACAAACCAAGCGAGACTGCTCGATAAAATGATGTAAGATTACCTTGCAAATAATTTTGCATCAGGAGCATTCGAACAAAAATACTTGGAATTGACAAACTTTTGAGCTATGAGCACGTTGAATTGCGACAAGAACATCAGAGGCAAACCCCGTTCCGTAAGTAGGTCAAGCTTCACGACCAGTTTTTCCCCCGGTATCGGCCAGTCATCACCTAAACCCCAAAGAATAAATCGACATTCATCAATGAACTTATTTTCTGAAAAAACTTACTAAATTAATTATGTAATTTTGTACGTGGATTCCCCTGTTCATGCATAAATTTTGTGCACTCAGATTAAACTCAAATGCCTCCAAACGCTGCCAACTCTAAATTTTTATTATACATATTTACATCCGCAATAAACGTGTATTCTTCCGAGTGCAAAAAGCTTTAAATGGAGAATTTTCACTCATTACCGGCATACCTCCTCTATCCAAATTGAACCGTTCCATTTCTCTAAATATAAGGCTTTTTATTATCCATTCTAGCCAATATCCATATAACCTTTCACCCTCCTATTCCCCGCTAACCTAGTATCCTTTCGTATAATGATGTTTTCAAAACGTCTCCCCATACTCCTTAAAACTCGTCTTTTCCTTATGTCCTCTTGGGATAAGGAATTTTCAATCAGCCACCATATACCATTCTCACTTGCACTTTATCCTCGATATTTTATTGTAAAAGACGAGTTATAGAGAAAAGAGAATCATGTTACCACAGCCGCAAACAAAATATATAAAATAGATATAAATTAAATAATCACGACAGTTACCGCGTCACGAGATTTATCACCTTAAAATATGATATAATCAACGTAATTAGGGCGCACATTAAAACGTTAGGGATGGGTAGTATCCCATAGTTAACGCATCGAAGGAGTGAGTGATGTCCATATTTTTCAACTTCCACACCCTAATAAAGGTTTAAAGGCTCTGATAGAATACCGAAAAGAACTTGAAAAGTCGGCAAAATAGGTCGGAATACCAGACTGTTCATCGCACATCATGATCTGAATTAGAAACTGGAGGAAAATCATGATTTTCGGTAACAATTCCACCGTTTTCATACTTCCATAGCATCACATTTAAATTGGAGCTAAGGTTTCCGTGGCGTTTCTACACATTGGTAACGGCCAGGGGCACCGACTCCATGGGGCCTGAGGGGGCCCGAGCCCCCTCAAAAATTCGTTATGGGTATGAGGAAAAAATGTGTCAGGCTTGTCAATTTTCCCCGGAGTGTCCAGATATCGAGATTCGAGTTATCAGGGTTCTAATGTTGATCGTATGACTCTTCTAAAATGCTTAAAAAACTTAAAACTCACTACTTATAAAATTTCCCGGGGCAAGTTCCCCGGTTTGAGCCCCCCCAATATGTTTTGGAAGTCGGCATCCCTGGTAACGGCTTACGGGCGTTCCTCCGAGTAGTCTTGTTTAAAGGTGACGACATTTTCTCCAGGCATTCTGCTGGCGTCTTCAGGTCAGAAGACACTGCCGTCGCCTTTAGAAAGACTACGCCCGAAAGCGGTAACAAAATTAACATTTGAAGCTTGAAAGCTGTTAGGGATGAAGAAGCCTGAAGTTTGATGCAAAGATTAAACGTCTTGGATTAGTTGATGATTAATTACGTTATTTCACCTGGAAATATAAGGGAGTTAGGGACACGTTGCATTCAACTTCGGAAACAGTGATTAAAAGGACGGCAATATTTAAAAGGAGGTTTTCGTAAGCAGATGGTTTTACAGTGCCATCATTCTGGATAAGATTGAAGTTCTCCTTCAAGTATATTGCATCAAATGAAACTTGGAAAATTATTAGTTCCCTAGGATTAAGTAACAAGAATGATGGGATTATTAATAACTCGTTGAAAGGGATGTTAGCTAAGAAGGTAAGTAGGAGGAAGCAAATTGGATTTATTGATGGTAGCGATTAAGTCTTATTGTAAATTTAGTCTGGAGGTAAAATGTAGGAAGCGGGACATGCCGAGTGAAAATAATAATGCTCCTTTTAAACCTACCGTAACAAGTAGATTGCCTTTTCTAACATCATCTTCGGCAGTAAAAATATTTCATCGAAGCCATCGAACATCCTAAGCTACGTGAAAATCATTGAAGTGCGAGTTTGCCCAGGTAAAGTAACTGCCCACCTATGTGAAATTTTTACGCGCTTGCAGCTTAGTTCAAGGTGAGCTCAACCCGAACCTAATTAAAAAAACTCACGGTTTGAATCTCTGAGTGAGAGATTCCATCGTTTAGAGGAGCAAAATAAGCATCTGCAAATAATGAAGTTTCCATTATATTCACTAGAACTAAGAAAACTACTGAGTATATTGAAGCCTACCTAATAGTCTCCATTCCTGCAAATAAACTGCACTAAATAATTCATGCATTGAAAGGCAATGATTTTTTTGCTACCGTATACGTGTACACAAAATTATAATGAAGAATGTAGAATAAAGTAAATAATGAAGCCTGGGTTTGATAAATTGGCTCAATTTCTTCACATCAGTCATGCTACATCAATATCGTGTGACCATTATACCAATTCATGGATTATTGTGCGATATTTTACTGCCCTGAAATTACTTGCTTGAACCACTAAAACGACTGAGGAAATAGAAGCCTAGAGACGACCTAATTTGCTCTATTTCTGACAATTAACTGAGTTACGCCAATCATGAGTTTATTCCCATTCCAATTATTTATCCAATCAGCTAAACGACATAATTTATTGTTAGGATTAATTTACATTAAGTCTGAAAACAAGGGCCATTGAAGCCTAGATATTACTTAATTGTTTTTTTATGCAAATTAGATACGTTTTATGAATCTCGGATAAGTATTTCATGTATTCATGGATTATGATGTCATAACTTTCAAATTTAAAATTCATTTCAAATTTATTTACTCGAAATACGAGAACTGCAGAAGATGATGAAACCTAAAGGTGGCATAATTGGTACCTACTATTCTTACATTTAATGGTAAAACACCATTTGTGAAACCACGTGCGTATTTAATAATGCCGTAAAATGTGATATAGGATAAATATTGCATCTCTTCATGGCAAGTGATGCGATAATTTTTCGTTTTCAAATTTATTCACTTGAACTACGAATGATTTTTAGTTTCCGAATTTATACACTCGAACAAAGAAAATTGCCGACGATACTGAAAATTAAATTTGGTGTAACAGGTTCTATTCTTGCAAATTAACAGTAAAACATCAATTCTGAATACCCCGAGCGTATTTATTGATGCAACAAAATGTGATATAGGATAAATATTCCATCTATTCATAATGAGATAGTTTTTAGTTTTTAAATTTATTCATGTAAACTTCGAAAACTCCAGGAGACAATGAAAACCTAAAAGTGGCATAATCGGTTCTATTATAACAAATTAATTTTAAAACATCAATTTTGGATAGCCCGAACGATTTATTAATGCAGTAAAATGTGATGATTTTCGTACCTGTGATATTCTCATCGTCAAAATGCATTCTATTGAAACCTAAAGATGGCATACCAGGTTTTATTCTTGCAAATTCACTGTAAAAATGCCTAATTGTGATACCCCGACCGATTTATTTACGGAGTTAAATGTAATCAATTTCTGTTGCTCTGATGCCTTCATAGTGAGAGTGCATTCTATCACTTGTCCACGAGAGAGGAAGAAGCCTGGAGAGGAGAGGGCGTGCAGTTTACCACGCGACTGTTCCTCCTCAGTCGCGGCCCTCCCTCCTCAGGCCTTCCCTGAAAATACACGATACCCCTCCTACCCCACCCCCACTCCGGCCACCTCCCTAAACACAACCCCTCCTCCCCCTGATGCTTCCTCCCACCCACCCTCCCACCACCAGCCAAAAACCTACAACCCACTAACCACCTCCCACACAAACACCCATAAAAAAACCCTCCCTCCCACCCCCTCCCCCAACCCCTTACACTACACCCGCCCGTCACACACACACGCGGCTGCCCTCCCTCCCGGGCCCCACTCCAACGAACCAAACCTCCCCTACCACCATCCAACCATCCCCCCTCCTAATCTCCCTACCTCCCTCCCTTTCCTCCTCCTCCCCTTCCTTCACTCTCTCACAGAGCGGCTAAAACAAGGTCCGACGGGATCAGTTGGTGCTCAGAAGCCGGCGGCTCAAGAGGTGTCAGTGTTGAGTCCGTTGGGGGGCCTTCCCGAGAGAGAGAGGCAGACCAGCTGTGAGTTAAGCGACCCGCGGAGGATCTGCACCACCGTGGAAGCACTGTACCCTGGAATAGGGGTTGGAGGACTCAGAACCGTGGACTCCCATTCGGTTCCCTACTGGAGGAAGTCGTGAAGATCTGAGGGCAATCCTCCTGGAGACTAATGCGACGGGTCCGATTATCTACAGGACCACTGTGCAAAACTCCTGAACAGTAGCTTAAAGGCGTTGTTGGAGGACTCTGATCCGTGGACTACCATTCAGTTCCCTACTGAAGGAGGAGGGAATATTGAAGACCTGAGGGTAATCCTTCTGGAGACTAATACAAAGGATCCGAAAACCTCCAGGACCACGGTGCAGGACTCCTATACCGTAGCTGGAAGGGGTTGTTGAAGTACTCTTATCCTTGGATTACCATAAGGTGCCCTGCTGAAGGAGGAAGAAGTCGTGAAGTCCTGTGGGCAAACCCTCAGGAGACTTATGCGACTGGTCCGCGAGACTCCAGGACAATTGTGCAAGACTCCTGAACTGTATCTCGACGGGTTGCGATCGGACTCTTTTCGACCGTGGACTTACTAAGAAGAGGTGGACTATCTTTGACTTAGGGCAATCTTCGGGTTAATACCCAGGAGACTGCTACTACCGCGGATTCTCTCCTCAGTGCTCTCCCCAACGGATGATCCCGTTCGATTCAACCTCTGGTTCCCACGGCACCTCCCAGCGAACCCTCTTACGAAGCAACATTCAGAGAGAGAGAGCACCAGCTCCCATAAAAGTCGGACAAGACCTAAGTGTCGCGAGGGGCGGCAGCAAAAGGTGTTGTGTTTTCGTCCAGGGCCGGCGAGAGTGTGCGTGGATGTACTTGCGTGCCAGTGATTTCTCAGAGCCACCCGACGGCCACCCTCGAGGTGGGACCGATCGACAATTACTGTCCTATTCGGTGTACTGTGCCTCATGAGTGTCTCTCTGGTTTGTGCGAGTTGGTGAGTGCAGTGGGGGAATAGATAGGCAAGGACAAAGACCGCGGAGGAGGGCGTATTATAGAAAACGTGGCAACCTCGATACAGTAGTAACGTAGTAAAAGAGTGCGCAGCTGCGAGTGACGTCAGGGGAACCTCCTGCCCCACCCCTCACGCCCCCTTGTTTTCCCTTGCACCTCCAACCCCCCACGAAAGACCCCGCCCCGCTCCGCGAACCCCATCCCACCCACCTATTAACCCGCCTATCCTTTTCTTCCTTATTCCCCAAAGATCTTTTTCTCTCCTGTTTCTTCATTCTGTCTTTCCCGTCTCCGCGCCAACCACAAGCAATCGCATTCGTGGAACAAACGTTTCGGCGTATGCCATAATAGAACGGTTTGTGCTACATCCAATGACAACACGGAATTAGTTTTTCTCACAAACCAATTTTACTGTGGATATCTTCTTGTTTCCGTAATATTGCAGCGCACTCACACTTCCTCGATCAAGGTTTTAATTCCATGGAAAATAGAAACATTTCAAGCAATTTTTGAGTGATTATCACCTGTTTACGTCTTCACTTCAAGTCCTCCTCGCCACGATCTTCACTCATAAGGCGATCGAGTCAATTGACACATTTTCGGCCAAGCTCAAGTTCAAGGAATAATATTCAAACTTGAGAGCCACCTCCGCACCGAACCTACGTACACCTTCGGAAATAAGCCTTACTTTTCCTCATTGCGGCTTATACCTAGATCCCACTTGCAAAGGAAATAAAACTGTACCAACGACAGAAAATTTATTCAAATATTCCCGCGAGGAGAGATTTGAAATACTTATCACCCCTCTGATTATAGAGCAAGTGAAAAACAAGATTTAATTGGGGGAACATATTAGATCCAGATTAGATCCAGGGATCAATTTCAATTTTTACACCATATTCGAGTAATTA
The DNA here is from genome assembly GCF_921293095.1 of Ischnura elegans. Lineage (NCBI taxonomy): Eukaryota > Metazoa > Arthropoda > Insecta > Odonata > Coenagrionidae > Ischnura > Ischnura elegans. Next base: position 107,333,133 of record NC_060251.1, read on the forward strand.
ACATGTCCCAACATCCGCGGAAATAATTACATTTCCATTTTTGTAAATTTGAGTAGAACCTCACGAAAGGAAGAAACAGCTGTAATCGACCGACAGTTCAACTGTTGAACACCCGCACGAGGAGTGAGTGATTAAAGCAAAAAATAAACAGTTCGAATCTATTAGTGTCCGATCAGCTCCACATGTGTCAACGCATCCAACGACAATAGCCCCCTGCGGGGAGACCTACGGGCCGGGGAAGAGGCCGCCACCGCGGCCGGCCACCGGCCCCCTGCCGCAAGAGCGACCCGGCCTTCCCGAACTCTCCTTTCCTATCGTTTGGGGCGGGGGGCGGGCCCCGGTCCCCTTAGCGCCGCCGCCGCCGGATTTCGCGGAGGGAGGCGGCGAGCGAGAGGGAAAGACGGAGTGGCCGGCCGGGAGCGGAGAGGAGGGAGGCATTAATTCGAAGCATGTCTGTGACTGCTGCTTCGGCCGAAGAAGAGGAGGGAGGGGGCGAGGGGGGGCGGTCGGAAGGGGAGGGGCCAAGGGGGACCCCGACACGTCGTCTGAGACGGCGGTGAGAGCCGCCGACGCGCAGCCGGACAGCACGGGAGGAGTGGCACTCGTAGTGGTGTTCGTAGTGGACGTAGTAGTAGCGCCGCCGGACGCTTGCCGGGGGGAGGAGGTGGAAGAGGAGGTGGAGGAGTGCGTGGATCGCAGTGGGACACTGGTGGTGTTGTCTTCGCGCGGCGGCAAGAGGAGGAGGAGGCGGTGGAGGAGCGCGCGGAGACGCGGCTGCCGGCCGGCGCGCAACCGACTCCCGGGCGGAGGGAGGTCCGCGGTCCCCGCCCCCCGTCCCCCTCCGCCGCCCGCCCCGCCCCGCCGCCCCGACGCCCGCCGCCGCCGCCGGCGTTCAGTTGCCATGGGGACGACACTTGGGACGCAGGCCGGCAAACGTCCCTCGCAGGGCACGGCCCCGCGCGCCTCCGCCTGGGTCCTCGCCGCCATGCTGCTCGTCCTGCCGGCCCTGCTGGCCCTGGGGGAGGCCGGCGTCGTCTGCCCGCCGCACTCCACTTCGCCGGCGTGCCGGGACGCGGCGCGGGGTCGACCCCTGCCGGCCGGCAACACCTTCGACTCCGGTCTTCGACGGCACCACGGTCACTATGGCCAGAGAAGGCCGGTGGGTTCCGCCCCCGCCGCTTTTGCCGGAGGCGGCGGCGGGGGCGGCTTAACGGACGCGTCCGCGGAAGACGTGGCCTCGAGGGCGTACCTGTCGCCGGTGGTGTTCGAGGCGAAGGCCCTCTCGAGGGGCGCGGTCGTGTCCGGAGGGACTTACGGTGTCACGTTCGTGGTGCAGCGTGTCCACAAGGGAGACGTCAGGCGCAAGAGCCAGGTGCGGCTCCAGTTCATGACGCCGACGAGCGAGGCGGGGACGGCGACGCCTGCGACGCTCGAGGGTCCGCCGCAGCCGCCGGGCGGTTCGTGGCCCGTGCAGGCCAACATCCGCCGCGGCGGCAGGTACGTGGTGTTCGCGAAGAAAATTGGACCGCACAACTACAGCGCCACCGGCGAGCCAGTTCAGCGATCCAGGAGGATCCTCGCTGCACTCCAGGACGTACTCTGCGAAAACTGCGGTGAGTACTACCACCTATGTGACGATGACTAAATAATTTACTGTCTTCATACGAGCTAGTCAAATTTGTAATACCTCTGAGCGTCCAAATGTCACTCGAATCACAGACATTATTTGGTTCTCCAGACATATCCTAATTATTTTATGGCAGAAATCCTTGTATTGGGGTTCTTTTTTCAATAGTTACCCTTAAATCGAATATTCGAGGTCTTCAGGGATGATATAAGGTAGCCGATGGAAGGAATCACCGCGGCAATGAATGTTGCTTGAATCTAAGCTTTTAATTTAAACAATGTATCTACATGATATCCACGATAGGTTAGATTATGCTATTAATTATAGTCTTTTTTAGATATACTATACAATTCTGAAAATGAAACAGTTTTTAGAAATTGCCTTGTAAAAGTGAGAAGTAAACTAGCCTTTGAGGCTACGGTGGATATCTCCTATCAATGCAAATGAAAAAAGTGCAAGCATTGGGAGAAAAATAATAAAAATAGCAGTCGCGGAGGGAGGCCTCATGCGTATTTTGATTCGATATTGAAGAGTGCCGAAATGACATATTTAAAACATTCTCTAACTGTAATTATTATGCAATATGAAATTGCAATTGCTAGAGGCAGCAGATCCTTTATATATTGCTCGGCACCGTAATGCTTTAACACAGGGCAAGTATCCATGGAGAGCGGTATGGGAGAGGGGAGGCGTGATACACCAAATGAGGATAGCTTTCGGGCTCACGTTATTCTCTTCCCACGGAATAGACAACTGCGGAACCGTATTCTAGATCAAATATGATTATAACGCTGTAGGTGTAATATTCCAGGAAACTTTTTTAATTTCAACTGATTGCGACTTCTTCGTTCATACATACGCGTTTGATAGATTAATGTTCCACAAAGTGACGGCTGAATACTTCTACTCGATATATTTTCTCTAGAGTAGTCTCAGTAGGGGGGACGGTCATCCTCTTTCTTAATCGTTCAAACGGCTCCTCGAACAATCGGATTCAATACGAACAAATCAGTGCACGACTGACTAGCTTTATGCACAAGGAATCGCAGCTCTGCGGATCATTAGGACCCGAAGACGAGAGCTAGAAAGCTCCCAAAACTGACGTCCGCAATAATGAGCATACGCGTCCGTAAAATATTAATCCATTCCCTAAATGTACATTCCAGTTAAGTTTTGGGATAAAACACCACCTTTACCGGGAATAGACCTGAGGACCTTGAATTTCCTCAGAAAGCATGCAGTAGGCACCCTGAATCCTTGGATCACAAGGCGATTTTAAAGATTTAATTTTTTTTGAAGATTCCAGTGAAGCGAAATGATGAGGTAAGTGGTCTAAAAATCAAATGCTCCTTGGTTAGTTTCCCGATCTAGTTTGGTTTTCCTTCGATGAAAATTAATTTTCCCTAATGTTTTTCTCCGTTTTCGCGGCAGATGTCACTTTCCACATTCACTTCCATCGTTCATTATCGAGGGTCTAGGGTCAAGTTTACCGCCGGAGCTTTTGCGTCTAAGGTAGGCATTAGCAATAGGGAACAAAATAATGATTGATTTCTTGTCACTTATATTCACGAGTATATAAAGAGACTACTCCTTTCTCTCTGAAACGGCGCGTCTTTAAGAGATATGAATAAAACGCATTTTATCTCCTTGCATTTTATCTCTTTCACAATCTCGGAATAAAATAGTTCAAATATAGAAATCCTTTTTCTACGGAGTTTCTATAACTTATCCATGACCTCTCCAGCAACCTCCAAAAACCAGCAAAGACAAGAATGCACCAATAAATAACAGCAGTCAAAATATGGAGAGGAAACTTAAAACACTTTAAATAATTAAAATACTATAAGAAGAGACCTAAAACCGGCTTGTTTTTGAGCGGGGGCCATAGATTCAAAACTTCCCGTGATATTGAACACTTCATGTTTTTTCAAGATTGAAATAGTGCGTAATTCAATGAAAAATCGATTTGACTAAGTTGCGAAGTGTGTTCGAGCGTAATATCTCAACTTCGGAATACCTATAAATTAATGAAATGATTTTTCTAAATTTCCGCGGACGAAAAATTCTGAGGTCTTCACGAATAAAATGCCATAATACATGCCCTTCCGCCGCGCGGAAATGCAGTTGTGCATAATTTGTGACCATTGTTAAATAAGTCAACAAACTGTATTGAAAATTGGGTAAAAATCGATGTTCATGGTACTTATTTGCAAATTTTTATGCCATTTTTGCAGAGGATGAATTTGAATGTGAATACTTGAGTAGATAACGAGAAACTCTTCTGTATTTTTTTTTAAGTTTTTTTTTTGTACACCATATTATTCCACCTATTCTGAAAACAAATTCACAACTGATGCTAGACTGCAAAACAATATTTATCTAGCCAACCTGCAAGCTTTGTCGGGCCATTTGATCAGATCACCTGACGAGGCAAGTGGAAGAGCTTGCGAAATATTGTTTTAAAATTCAAATTTATCACGCGATGAATCCATAAAAATGATATACTATAACTGCGCAGCGTGGTAAAATAGGTAGACTATCTCTATGCATTGTCATTAACAGGCGCTATGTTCTGAAATGTGATATTAGAAGCACTCAATCACAGCAACGCTTGGTACAGTGATAAAAAACGCAGAGTGTCTCCATTTCTCCTAGCCTTGAGATTGCAATTATTACGACTAAACTATATAACGACTATATTCATAAAATGATTTTTTAAATTTTCTGGGGTGAAAAATTCGGAGACCTTCCCGAATAAATTGCCATAATACATTTTCTTCCACCGCGCGGGAGTGCAGTTATGATTTTTAGAATTAATTTCGCGTTAATATTGTACTGCAAAGCAATATTTATCTCGCCAACCCGCAAGTTACATTCGATTAGATATCGTAAAGAGGCAAGTGGAAGGGCTGGTGAAGTATAATTTTACAATTCGTGTTCTCCTAGTCTAGAGATCGCAATTTTGGGCGAGTTCTCACTTTTCAAGACGCACGTGCGTGGATTCGATTGCTAGACTGGGTAGGGCGAGGGAGCGCTAGAAAAAAAACATAATCCGCGGGAATGGAGAATGGGATGTAGCCCGGCGTCCTTGACTCGTTCAAAATGTGATGCGATTTGGAGAGGCGGCAAAATACTTCCGGTGACGTCTCCATTCCCTCCAGCACACTCGCGGACTGATGCAGACAGGCATGTTCGCAGCTCTCGCTTCACCTTGGATAGGGATTCTCGTCCCGAAGATCCACCGTGCCAGAGACAGAGCCAAATGCTAGCTTGGTTTAGCGGTCGCGCCGAAGCTACGGAGATAAATGTTTGCGAGGTCAAGGATGCGCCTGATTCCAATCGCGAGACACTGGAGAAATTGAATATATTGCAACATAAGAGAGGAATGTGAAAATAAAAACACATTTAGATACCTCATTTGTACGCTATTCAAAAGTAAATAAGGACTTGATGGGAAAGACACGAATATAAAAAAAAAGGATCCTCAAATCTGCCTCCAAATGTTTTATCACTCACCATACATTTAAACAGGTCCACAAAATCGCCAATCGTGTTGTAGACGGACATTGTGATCTGAGTTTCAAAGGAAATAATGTATAATTACGGGTGTGAACCAAAATTCATACACATGATGATATGATATATCAAATTCATAACTTTTCAATGCTATTCCTCACAATTATAAACATTAAAATGCAAAATATAGGAAAGAAGTGGACCGCATTGCACTCAGCACCGCGCCGCAGACATTTTTGAAAGCCGATTAAAATGCGACAGAAATCAGACTTCTTTAGGATGGAATTTGGCCTCCTCTATGCAGTCATCTTGAGGGAAACCTTAGAATAGGATATAAATAAGATATTATGGACAAAGTCCTAGTTAAGTTTAAGCAATATCTGCTGAATATCCATTTTATCATGAGGAGTTACACGAGTTAGGAGGCAGATGCAATGTTAGAGTGTACGGTGTAGAATCTTGTATGAAATGCGGGACGATGCGGTGAAGATCCTAAATATTAGTTAAATGAAACATATAATTTGAAAATTATGTGTTAATTAAATTTAATTAAAAACATATATATTGCAATATATCCGCACAATCCCGTAAAAATATATTAACGTTTCATTCAACGTATACGGTGTTGTACGGAAAATTGCTCCCATGAATTTATATGCACGAATGTCTAGGAATCAAGAGGAGATGGAATAATAAAGGCTATTCGAACTTGATATGTACATGCAAACGGAAAATGTGCTCCCACGCCTCCGTTAGGATATTCCGATATAGTTAGAGACTTTATGGGAAATTTTACGGACAGAGTCAAAAAAATAATGAAATGAACAAAAAAATGGGAAGTTTGGAACGTCAAAACACCGCTGTCCAGCCGGAATAGATCCTACAATTAGAAATCAGCCACTCTAAACCCTCTGATTCGTGTCTCCCATACTTTAGGTATACAAGCACGAATAAACCGCATGGAGTGAGTAGGACTAAGTTGTTCAATTAATTAAATCATGTAGCGTGAAATTCGGGAATCCTGATGCAGGCTTTGAACACGGCGAAAGATTTTACTCTTAAATTTCAGTAAAAACCTAAAGTTTTTGGTACTAATTTGTGAAAAACTAAGATAACCACGGAACAATTTTTTCGTTATTCTTACCATGATAAGCTCTTTTTTAGGTTTTTTCACACGCCATTACTTACATTATGGTGTTTCAGTATATCCAATTAAACCCTAAAAGCTTTTGTGGTCCCGGTAGCTAAAAAAATGACGACTGCGCTCTTGCCACGCATTCCCGCCGACTGTCATAGACCTTTTAGGAATCTTTGGGAGTACGATGGAGGACGTTTTCCACAGCTAACCGGAAAATACTGGGCCTTTCCAGTTCAAATAGCACCTTCCTTTCATAAGCGCGTAGAATATTCACACTTTGTCGCTGTTAGGCGGGGGAACACTACCTAGGTGTAAAATTTCCTAAAATTAAAATGAACGCGAGAGGATGACCCGGTTATATAGTGGGAAAGCACTAAAAAGCGACAGCGACAACGCAACTTGGGCCGCTGGAGTTCCTTATATAGGGTCAGAAAAACTTTCCTCATCCTTGAGGACTTGCATTATCCTCAGCACTCAATGTCCACAACCGTGATTATTTATTCCTCCATCGATTCCCCTTGTGGGTTATCTTTCCGAGCATCATTACCTACAGAAATACGAAGCTTCAAATGACAAAAGAATGTAATATAAAAACAAACTACTTTCTATAATTCATCATGGCCGAATCTATTTACAAATATAATCCCTAGCATTGATAAGTTCGAGAAAGTTGTCATCTTAAGAATACATCAAAACATTTATGCTCCTTGAGTTACGATTGGAAACTTCCGTGCGAAGATCGTAACAATAAATTGAGTGAATGACATGAATTTCATTCCGATTGGATATTTAATGAAAAAGCTGATAATGATAGGCAGAAAATTAAAACTTGCACTATTCACGAAGGATAATCCAGTGAAAATTTGATATTGCTATATCCGTACACAAATCCTGTATTAAGGCAGTTCAAACCAGAATATTTAGTTTTAAATTATCTTAAGTTGACTTAAGACGTATGGGATGACAATTATAACACTTGGATACCAGTACGGAAAGGATACCTCAGTGACATACGAAAATAGAATCAGGTCGGATACGGAAATTTTTACAGGGTATTTTCCCGCTTAATTTAGGCTTATGTATGGACAATTTGGCGAATAACCATAGCTTGTTCGCCATCTCAATTTGAATTCCCATTTTCATTCTCAATAGGGCCTATTAACTTACACACTACCTATAAATCTTACTCTCCCTCAACCTCTTCCTCGATCACCTAAGAGTCTTCTATTTCTACTCAAAACACGGTTTTCATCATCCCTTTCCGCTCCGCCCCCTCACCTCTGTTTCCTCCGTTTCTCCTCTAGAAGTTTCCTCTTCTCGTACACCACTCCTCATTTTGTCCATTCCACCGTCTCCATTTTCACCCACGCCCACACCTCTGGTCTCTTTCCCTGCACTAACCCCAAGTTCCACATTTCCGCACCAATAATTGCTAAGTTCAATGCAAAACGGACGAACGATTACCAAATGCACAAACGAAATCCAACTAATAGAATTTCTAGATGATTATTGCTAATTAAAGTTTAATTAGTTGCTTTCTGAAGTAATGAGCTGTGGAAAATATCCAACATAAGTTAGAATAGTAAGAGTTATATTAATTTGGTTCCACAGAAACTAGCAAAGTCACTTCACGTTCCCTATGTTTGGTTAAAAATGCCAGAAATCATTAAGACTAACGAAATGACACAATGTCAAATTAATTCGTGATTATTTTGCTGTGAAATAATGCTCATTTCGTTCGCGGGTTGCCATCAGGGCAAGAAATTTGGCTGCTGCCAGCGTCTCTGATGGAGTAAGGCTCCATCGTATAGCTTGCTCTCAAGACGACCCAGGTGTATTGCATTTCCAAGTTAGCAGTCATAATCCTTACTCGGATAGAAAACCGAGATAATTTTGCGCATAAAATTTGCCAAGTAAGAAAAACGCCTTCATTAATTATTAAAATTCATGACTGGACAATGCTTGATACTGCAAGCGACATTGAATAAGTAAACACTTTCAAAAGGGATTCAAAGAAACGGGACTAAAGTTCCTCCCAGCCAACTTAAGGAAGCGCTTTTGCGGATGGCGATGAGCGAAAGAGAGATAATGAAACACCTCCGCATGGAGTGAGCCAGCGACGGCGGAGATGGAAGGAAAGACACGCAGGATCGCGGAATAATCGGCCCGCAGGAATCAAATCGAAAATTGGTGGCTCAATTTCCATACCATTATACGCGTGCGACGATCCGAAAAGGTCCCCAGCGGATCGAAACTAAAACCGCAAAAAGAGCTTCGTGCGACGATCGGGCCACGCAGGCCACGGTAACAGTGCGTTCCGACCACGGCCGTCGCGTCGGGACGGATTCAATATCAAAACTTGGTTTATACGGCGAAGTTGTGTGGCGTGGATTTTCTGACCTTTGCATTCGATTCGTACCTACGTGCGGTCAGTGACTACATTGAGTTTTTTCTCTCTTTTAACCTGTATATTTAATATAATATTAGTGTTTTGAATTATAGGTCTTGAAAAAATTCTAATGCATTTTTTTCCAACATTTCGCATATTCACTCATCTTCATTAGGGCTTGCTATGGATATGAGTACACAACAATGATACCTAAACAGCATAAAAGGTTATAACTATGTTTATGCAATAACAGAATTTAAAAATTCAGTTGTAAACTAAAAAAGGAGAGGCTAAAAATTAGAAATGTTGTTTTCATTCTTGTACAAAAAAACAATGCTATAAACTGTTTATACATCAGAATGGACTCAATTTCATTCCATGATCTGATGAAGGTGTATAAATACTCGTATATCGAAACTTTGGCAAAATTCGCATTTAAAATTTTCAAGACCTATACTTCAAGAAAGTAATATAATACCGACTACATTCAACATTGATTCGATCTATTAAGCCTGGTTTACACGTCGAAGGAGGCTGCAGTAGGTCACGAACAATACATCGGGAATTAGGGAATATGTTATACCACCTCTTTTACACTTCAAACGGTCTATCAGTTCGGGAAGGTCCGTCAGGACCAAACCACCTAAACCTGTCACCTTTCTACATTTTAGAATGGAATACGGTGTATTTCTCTTCACTCCATCCGTGACCCCACTTCTTTCCTTACCGTTCCTCCCTTCCTTATCATGCTTCCCTCTGACTAGCATCCCCTTCCCGCTAAGTATTCACTCTATCAAAAGCATCCGTCTATAGCGAATCCCCACTACAACTCCCTCTCATCCCCCACCATATCCAGCACCTCCTCGCCACTTCTATCGTTCTCCTTCATTTTCTCTCATAATTTCGCTCTTTAAAATACAAAATTCAGGGATAATATTTATTCCTTTGTAATTTAAAATGTTTACAAGTTAGGCCGCATTCATTTTCGTCCTAAGAATTAGTTACTCCAGACATTAGTTACTCCTGTGAAAATAGTTACTTCTGAAAACTTTTGTCCGAGAAAAATTTCCCTCGGGTTTCCAATCATTTTTTATGACTTTTATGCGTATTGTTAAGCGATGAGATGAAAAATGGAAGAAAAGAAAATGCATGCCCAGTTCCCATGCATTTATCACTTGCAGTGGCATTTTCGACCCGAGAGATATCAAACATAAAAACATGTCCATTCGTGAAGTAAAGCGGGGGATCGGGTTGGTGTGGTTGCTAGAGTGTTTGCTTCCCACCCAGCGGGCTCGCGTTCAAATCCCGGCAGTGGCAGAGAATTTTCAGAGACTGCCCGATCCCTGCTTGAATGTTGTGTGGAGGACATTTCAAGCGCAACACTCCGTCCGTCGGATGGGACGTTAAGCCGTGGTGCCCTTGGCGCCTTTCGTTAAGAGCAGGCTAACGCCGACGCCGGGTTTCTCTCCACCCTTCCTTCCACACCCTTCCCTCATGGCGCAAATGACCTCAGCTGTCAGTAAACTTCTCTCGGGTTTCCCACTGGGTAAAAGGCTTCATAATGGCCGACGTTTCGAGCTCCGACTCGGCGCTCATCATTAGGGCTACTGGATGCTGTGATGCGACAGACTTTCTGACGCGCCGAAGGCGCAAAAAAAAATTGTCCCGGTAGCTATTTGCCACCACTACCAATGTTGTCAAAAATAATTAAAATAAAAATGACGGAGGTTTGCGTGACTTGTGTAGTGTAATGTTTGTGAGAAGAGGAAACTTATAATCTAAAGTAACTGTTGATAGAACTGGAACAACTAAAACTAAAAATAATTAAAAACAAAGTTGATGAGAAAAGAAAGAAAAAAAAAGAACATAGCTTTCGCAACAATATTTTTGTATTTTCGGTACCTAAACGGTATATTTTTTGTTATTTTTTTGGTTTTAGATTAGAGTCCTTTTCATTTTGGATGCTGTGATGCGGGAATGGGCCTGCTTATATGCTGCCCTTCTCCGGTCAGGTTCCTCGGGATTGGCTGGTAGTTTCCCGCCTGGTGGGGTTGACTCCGGATTGGTCTGTCCGTCGTATCGTCCTTTCCCTGTATTCGGTCAGTTTTTTCAGAACGGGGAAACCCGTTTACTCACATCATTCGCCGGGAAAGCATCAAATCTTTCTTGACCTCAGCTGTCGGTCGCCTCCTCCAAATACCATACCATACCGTGAAGTAAAGTCATTTTTTCTGAGTTACATCTTCATAAAATATAGGAAATATTACTGCCAGAGACTTAGAGCTACTGAAATTCCATTGAAAAACATTCATGTCAAACGTAGTAACTGTGTACCAACGCATTTATGAGTCATTTTCCTTTTTATAGGACCGCCATGTTTTCATAATTCTGATTTTGCTAAAGCAGGCACAGCTATTATCAAGGAAAATGCGATTTTCCTATTTTTTACGACCTCTTATTCTTTATGCGAAAAAATACATATTTGTAATAAATTAAATAAGCATCGATTCGTCAAAAGTAACGGCAAACAGGTATGGACACAAACCCTTTATTCTTTATAATGGATAAGGGTGCATTAATTTAAATATTTGCGGTATTTCGTAGCTAGATGTAGAAGATTTCTGGGTTCTTCCGGTATGTTACTGTGACAAAGAAACACGCATAGTGGTAACAACCCTACTTTTTCTTCAGGCAAGAGCTCATTATCCAAGTAAGATTTTAAGCGCAATGTTTCACCCGCTTACTACTTACTCGGATACAAATATGAACTTCATGGCTAATAGCATTCCTTCGACACCTACCCCCAGCACTTATATTCCGTAAAATATGGAAACTCGTTTCCTTATCCTATCGCGAAATGGATAAGTACGCCCACAAATCCGGATACCGTTATGTTTTCCCTTCCGCCCGACACTCATATGCCAGCAACACCACCTCCACCGCCGCCACCAGCATCAAAATATACACACAGAGAAGAGGAGGAAGGGTGTGGGGAGGTATTCGCGATCCTTTCCCATGACCGCGAAATAGCAGCCATACTTCATTTCCAGTCTGCACAATGCAGCGTTAATGCACGGTGATGAAAGCTACTCGAGGCGCGCGGCGAGTTGAGGAACAGCCGCCGCGCGGAGGTCGTGGCTCCCCAGCAGCTCAAGGTGTCGCCTACGACTCCCACCCTCCCGTACCTCGGCCCCGGCGCTTAACCCTGCTCGACCCCGCAACCATCCACCCCACTCCTCCATCGCTAATCCACCGTCCTATAATCCCTTTATTCCTTCTCGGATCCCGGCCGATCACAAACCACGTACTGCATTTCTTCACTCTTCGAGAGCGAGTGTGGCGCGCTCACGACAACTGTTTCGTCAGCAAAAAAAAAAATAGCAAATATTTTTCACATAGTTTATTTAATTATTACTTTTCCACAATTTCTTGTAATATTTTAACCCATTAGTGCATAAAGTTCTTTTTGTTGAATTCCATTTAGAAAGTAATTATTCAGGCTACTAAGGTTCATTTTAACTTATCTCTGCAATTTTTAAATTTTTACAATCAATAGTTAAAATAATACTCTACTTTTAATAATACTTAAATAATAGTCTGATATATCGGACGGTCAGTTTTCAGTGTTGATTATAGATTCAAAATAGTACAGAAAAACTTGATAATATAGAAAATAAAAAGATCATCCTTTAGAGGAAAAATGAGATAAAAGTTATCAACGTATTAAGCAAAATACTACAATAAAAAATAATTTTATTACCCCGTGCGGGCGACTGAAAATTCTTTCAATGCCATGTCTCACATAAATGCTTCTCAAGTCGATAAATTCAGGGAACCAACTAAAATATTAGCAGGGCGGTAAATACAGGCATCCATTTGAACTTAATATAGTATCAAAATGTAGCGCAAGTCAACTGGAGCCCAGAAAAAAAATTAAATACGCGCGTCCGATATATCGGACGCTATTCACTAATGGGTTAATCTAGCGCGGCCTGCACGGATCCCATTCGATCGCAAACCACGTAATGTTAAAAAAAAAAATTCAGATGTGTTTTTCACGTAATTTATTTAATTACAGTAGATTCCGTTTAATGGGTCCACCGGTTACTTGGGGCAGCCGCTTAATTGGGGCAGATCATGAAGAACAGAACCCAATAGAGGAATATCCCAGATTATTCTCCGCTTATTTGGGACAGCATGCCGCTTTATTGGGCCACGATTCTGCGACATAGACTCTATACTCGCGACGAAATTAAAATTTTTTGTTTACAGAATACTATTTTTTTATATTTTCCTCCTTTGATTTACTCTTATTTTTCACAAATTCTCCTATTCTTGCCCTATTTTGAAAGCTCCAGTTGTTATACTATCCGCAAGAGGATAGGACTTTTCTTTAATAGGACTTAGAAAATAGACATTCATTCAGCGTCGCCCGAGGCTGTGAAAAATATTTTTAACTAAATTGTCATTATTCTTAAAAATGACAATAAATGAACTAAAATCGCTGATTTATTAATCAAATTAATAGTTTAACAAACTTATGTTGTATTATAAACATTATTTAGTCTTCTTTCCATCATTTCAGCGTTTGTTTATGCCCATATACAGGATAATTCGCCTAATTGGGGCAGCCGCTTAATTGGGGCAAAGTGCACAAGTCCCGATATGTCCCAATTAACCGGAATCTTCTGTACTTCTTTTCCACCTTTTCTTATCATATTTTAAGATAATGCGGCCAGCTCGGATTCTATCCGTTCACAAAGCACGCACTGCTTTTCTTAACCCTTAGAAAGTGGGTTTGGTGCGCTTACGACAAATGTGCTTCGCTAGCAAAATTTATTATAATTGTTTTTAATTTTATTATATTATTATTCTAGTAGTTTTATTATGTTAGTATTTTTCTCATAATTTATTTTTACTTTTCCACCCCTCCTTGTCTTATTTAATTTGGAGTGGTGAAGCATGGAGAGTATTTTTGTCATGCAACACAACTTTTATTGTGATTTTAAAGTTTTTCGTTCGCAAAACGTAGAAATTTTCGTACGATGTGACATCTATTAAATATAATCGATTAAAAGAGCAATATATTTCCTTTTGTCAAGTTTAGGGATATATGATTTTGAAAAGTGATTTGTATTATACATGCTGGTGATCAATATATACCAAATATTCCAAATGAAGTATCCAGATAGGCTTAATTTCATTCGTTAGATATATATAATTTTCAATTTCCTTCCAATTGGGTTCTCGTTATTACTGTTTCTCTAACTGCAATTAACCCCTGAATGTGGCGATTAAAGCTGGTGTATGCCAGCCATTGAAACATAACAAAAGTGGATTACCTAGCACTAATGACAAGTTTTTAGATTGAAGAAATAAAAAATGTAGTTCTTCGTTAAAACTTTCGCGGACATCCGTCGTGTTAAATATAGACTCAGATTCCCTTGAGAATGCGACCAGCTTGGGTCGGGAAACGTTGAGGCCACCTAAAAATTGACGCGGCGACATAGCCCAAAAGTTTTTATTTAACATAAAAAATGTATTTTTCAAACAATTTAATGTACAACCTGCTGGTTTAGAAACTTTTCGCATTCCCTCACTTGTCAGTAATACGAACTGATCACAAGCTATGCACATTTTTCCATCTTTTCGACAGCTTCTTCATGCAGGTGCGTCAACGACGAGTGTCCCGTGTTTTTTTATTGCCGATATATTTTCCTAACAATATAATATAAACCATGCTCGTTTTGAAAGTTATAACACCCATTCCTAGACGAGAAATTGAAGAAAGCAACAGGGTTATAGTAAATTATGCAGAATATAGGTAAAGAGTTTAAAAAAATTAAGTACACGTTTCTATTGCCAATTAGATATCGCCTCATATTAATCGACTTAAGTGTTTTTCTGTTTTTTTTTCAATTCACTTAGAATTAATATCATATCCTCTTCTCACCCGTCGCATTTTAAATTTCAGGGTGGAATCACTCAAGAGGCCTCAATTCATAAAAATATGCTCAACTTACATCAACTGCATCATTACCATAGATAATAATAATCACTACCGCTGGAGCATAACAATAGCTCATAAATATCATGATCGCTTGCCCTTTGTTATTCCATCTCCTGAAACTCTTGATCCTCAGATATTCGCGCATATTAATGCGAAAGAGAAAACATTAAGTGCCTCCTATTTTTGCCTCCATCAACACGCGATGTCTGAGAAATTTGATAAAATAAATTCAGGAGATATCAATCGAAGTCATGTCATCAAATGAGAGAACAGTTCTTCAGTGAGACGCGATCCCACTGGTGCGTGACGCAAATCACGTTTCGCTTCGTTCCGGTGCATTATTTTTGTTTCGACCCGCTGAAGTTTTGACTCTATTTCTTTTTAAATCTGAGTTGAGCTCCTCGGGAACCATTTTATGTCGTTTTGCTTCTGTATTTCGCTCTCGGGCGAGAAATTTTAGCGGTTTTGATCTCTGAGTAAAAATAAACACAGCGCTCGAAGTGGATGTTTTCAGGAAACTGAGGCCGTCGTGGAAACCACGTGACATCTCACTCACTCATATCATGGACTACGCCCGAAAGTTGGTTTGGATAGGTGAGGGCACAGCTTCCCCGAGATAAAGTCACAGAGGCGAGAAAACACGCATACGACGTAGGGCGGCGAGTTCCTTTTCCTCGACCACTTGGAAAATCGAGGATATTTGTTTGGGGTGTTCGCAGGCTTCATCCAGAATGGTAAATTCTCACCATTGCCGATTTTACAATGAAAAAATTGAGCTAGCTAGTGAAATTGAGCCTAAAAAATAGCTTTCATTCGAAGTATGATATCTCTGCATCTTTGCGAATTCTAAACCCAAGGGAAATAAAAGTATTCGCTCCAAGCAAACATAGCTGTTATTGAAAGAACACTATCGACAGAAGCAGACAATCAGCTTTCTTCGCCTATGTCTACATACCAGCCCGCATGCCGACTCAATAGGCGTGTGGGGGGTGGGGCTACTAGGACATTAGCCGTTAGCAAGGGAAAAAATTAATGCGTGCTGTAACGATCTGACTGCAGAATTTCTCTACTTATCCGTTTGGAAAACTATCTCTCTTGTTTTATCGCTTCTGCCAGTCTTAGAAATATTATGACGGTCTCTCCTGTCACGGAGATGTTGGGAAGAGTGGGGGATGAACACAGGTAATTTTCTTCTCAATCTTGACTGCATGCGCGGATGCCAAAAATTGTTCCTTCCTGTTCCACTCACAAGGGAAGGAGTCAAGTACCACCACCAGGTCGTGTTCAAACTGTGTAGGTAATAAAACATTACATGATTAAATAAATACGCGTTTTTGTTCAAATGAACCTTAGTTTTCGAGATATTATCGATAGTAAGAACCAGTCAAATTCCCATATATAAGCAACCCGTGGTACAACACCGCAATGTAAATGCAATGGTATAGCCCAATCCCATTTCTACGCACGATAAAGAGCGTAAAAGGAGCTAGTTTACCACGATATTACGGTATTTTTTGTCACGGGTCGTACAAATATTGGAATTTTACTAATAAATACTTTCTATCGATATCAATTCGAACACCCATAAGAGACTTGAGCAAAAACACCTATCTTTGAAAATTTCATCTTCCGTCACACTTCGAAGTTTGACCGCGATCTGTTCGTGACACTTGGACACCTTCACTTGTCAGAGTTTTCGACTCTCGTTTCGTTCCGATTCCCCGGCCAACTATAAAACACCATCGTCGCTACTGTAGCAAAACCCTTTGCGGATGATTCCCTCCCTTCCCCAAAGGCAAAAGATTCACTCGGCTCCCGGCTCACTACCATTAGCAGTGCGCACCAGACTGTGACGTGCCCCTTCGGAGCGGAAAATAAAGCAACGAAAAAAAAGAGACGACCGGTACGCCGCGAGACGCAAGATTGTGCCGCGCAAAGGTGTTTGGGTATGAGGATCTCGGAATCCGATAATGACGGTTGCAAATCGAACGTGGAAACATGAGTGAGATGTGTTTCCGCTACTTAACAAATTGCTCTTGCCGCCCCAACGGAAGCCGTCGAGGATGAGTGAAGGGCATTGTTTCAATCCATCGGCTATTTTTCCACAAGGCGGGAGCCTACACTTCACTACGGGCAATGGAAAAAAAGACATAATGGGCAGCGTCAAACAGGGAAATCGCTGTGTCTATGGTGGTGTACCGCTACGCCAGCTCTGACATCAATCCTGAACGACGATACATTGTTTTTCAGCCGGATACAACGTTTTAACGAGATGGATAATGAGGAGTGTATTCATTTTTTTCGAACATGCTTAGGATTCCTGGAGGAGATGTGTATATCATTTTGTTACCTTGGTAAGAAAGCTATTTGAAATTTTTATCGATGCTGCACTTTAATCCCAGATAGCAAGCAAAGGGATGGTCTACGTCCGTCTTTGAGTTTCTTTTTCTGCAGGGAGTTCTCTTCTTTGTTAATATTGTATGTATTAATTGCACTCAAAAGCAAAATATGCGAGAATGAAAGGAATTTTCTACGAAAATATGGATACGGATATCAATAGTACTAGTGTCCAAATTGCTGGAACACAGATTTTCAGCACTTGAAAAGAAAGAAAAATATACTTATGATATTGTTTTGGATCCCGAAGAAAATATTATTCGAACTCAAGTCGAACTTGACGATAGATTTCATTCAATTCATAACTTTCGACTCATAACAAAAGACCTTGACAAATACCTGAAATGCCTTGAGCATTAAGCCTAGAGTTAAAAACAGATGAGTGTAACGATTTCACTTAGCAATGAAAAATATTCCCGAGCATACGTAACCAATGGATTCCCAGATGATCTCTTCTCCATAATGGAATAGTATGAAATAACTCAATCGATGACTGGCTTGCAAAGAAGATCACACCATTAAAGCCCGGTAATCCACTGATCATACGATCGCAGCTTACGACTCCTCGATTAATGTAAGGGAAGGTACGCCGTTTATGGGTTCACTTACTGTGAAGGGTCTGAAGATCACAAGAAGTTATGAGCCTATGATTAGATGGAATGTGTAGATTAATGCATAATGTCTCGCATTTCTAAGCCAATTCAGGGAAGACAAAGAAAGAACTCAAGACGCGTATCATGCAAAGGAAGCCAACGAATTCATATCAAAACTAATATTGGAAGAAGAAAAATTCACAACGAAACAAAAACATACTTAAAATTATTAATATTTTCAATTTTCCTAAATGGGATGAACTGAAACATTTTTTTCTCGGAAAGCTGTTGACTGAACAGCTGATACCAAATGCTATTCAGGTAACTCATGCGAAAGTTACAACACCTATCCTCACTAATTGTGAAAAGAGATCGTTTGTTCACTATGACACCGATATCGCCATTTAATAAAAGAATTTAGTACGTGGAAGGGAAAGAAAAATGACTCTGGAAAGAGAAGTGTTCAGCCATTTCCTTATAAATAAAAAAAAAACTGAAGTTGCCGCACGTTTATCATGAGTTTGTGACGTCATTAGAGTTTAGGTTCATTAACTAGGCCTCGTGGATCCGATCCTTTGACATAATGAATTGTTCACTATAGATACAGGGTGCAACAGAACGAATCTGGAATACTTCATGGGGTGGTAGGGGTGACAATTTAAGCATTTTTTGTCCATAAACATGGGGTCGCAACTCCATAGATACTGAGATATGGCAACGCAAACATTTTTTTTTCAATTTGCAGTTAACATGAAAACGATTTCTCTTTGGTATCCAGCCTTTTTGACATCTTAATTTAATACTCTGGATATTTAGAACATTAAAGAATTAAGGTTGGGCGTAAATATGCGATTATAATTGCCTCAGATAATTAGTGGTAAAATGTCCTTAACCTTAAATTTATCGATGACCAGTTGAAAAACAAGTAAAGCGAGTTGCTAGCTCAAATTTCGTAAGGATAGCAATTGGAAGCACGTTGTGAATTATTCAGATAAGAATACACTTTTTAGTCTTCTACCAATTCGTGCTTTCTCAAAGCAGCTTCATTAAAAAAGTAGAATGATCAATGCACCAATGCAGACCAAGTTTTAAGACCTGTAGATGGATTGTGCTCTAACCTAGCAAATATGAAAGTGTTGGAAAAAGGCATTGCCTATAACCGTAATTCCTGGTCATCATTAGGAGAATATTTTCCAAAATTGAAAAGAATATGAAAGCGGGGGAAAGTATGAAAATTTGGGTAACGGCAACGGAAACAGATAGCAGAAAGCTACATATTTATATTTTAATATGAATAGAATCTAATTATACCAAGTCAAGCCTGAAACGATTAGATATTTGTGAATTGCTCTGAATTGAACGCGGCCATTGATCTACCTGCATGTCTTGACGCTCGCTCTAAATCATCTCCACTCGGTATATTCGACCACGGAAGTTTTTCAAAAGGCCGCCGCGAGTGCACAAAGGTCTCCGAAATAATGGGGAAAAAACTGCCCTGCAACCCCTTCCCACCGTATCCCTTGGTTCCTTATATGGAACGAGGATGCAGTGATAAAAAGGAGTACATCAACTCTGCGACTCCTTCGAGAGGGGTGGGAACTGTCGATCCTGAGGAGGAGGTGGTCGCACTCCCGTGAGAGGAGTGGGGGGAGGGAGAAGGAGGGGAGGAGGTGGCGAAGGTAAGGGGGGGGGAGAGGGGAAGGATTGACGACACCGATTCCAGGAAATGGCAAACCAAAGCAAACCGACTGATACGCAATGAGAGTTCCCTCTCAACCTGCGACAAGTAGGGCAACAGATTCAAAGCGGGAGGACCTCAAGAGAGGGATAGGTGTTCAGCATCTAATTCATCAACCTTTGATCATAACTTTAAAAAATTATATCTTGAGATTAGCTCTAAAGGCCGTTTTACACGGGGCACGGAATTGCGCAGGTTAGAGCTGCATTAATTTCTAAAATGGCGTGGAATTGCGCGAGTGGATGAACGAAATTAGAACAGGGGCTATTTTTCCGTCTCGCATCCACGCATTCTCGCATGTGTTCTAGCAATTCACCGCTTTACACGACGCAATTTTCATTGCGCCTTCGCACGTAGGTACGTCAGATTGCGCAATTCCGTGTACCGTGTTAAACGGCCTTAAGGCTTTCGGCGCGATTCGGGCACCGTCTCGATCATTTTCCGCGTGACTGCTCTAAGTTACACCAATCACACCGAAACACCACCGAATAAGTTTGATGAAATTGCATTGCATTACTGCAGTTGAATGGCTGAACACTACCTACTATCACGATTGCGAATAGGTAAGTAAATAAAATATTAGAGAAACAAATCGCAAAAAACAGAAGGATTAAATGTATGTCAGCACATCCACATTTTCGAGTCGATCTCTTTCATACAAACTAAAGGTTACCATCATCCCAATTTGAAGTGCATATGATGATGATGATGATTTATGATAAAGAAAAGTTTCTAACCATAGCGCTTCGTGTTCTCAAAATAGTAGGAAATATGGCGCTAATTTTTCATATTTTCAAACTATTATAGGCATTATATTGAATAAATTTGATTAATGAAGGACTCCGCTAATCATCCGACTCGCCCTCCTTCCAACATTGAAAGTGCCTTGTTTGTGAGTAAACTTCTCTCGGGTTTCCCACCGGGTTAAAGGCTTCATAATGGCCAACCCGGTTTCCCACCGGGTTTTAACCTGGCTCTTTTAACCCGGTGGGAAACCCGAGAAAAGTTTACTCACATCATTCGCCGGGAAAGCATCAAATCTTTCTTCAGTGCCTTGTTTATTTGCTGTAATGCCAATTTTCCTTCAGTCGATCCCTGAATCCTGTTACCTTGAGGAAGGTACGCCGACCACCACCACAAATGGTAGTTAAGATAGTAGTGATCCACAGGACAATTTAGTTTTCAATAAATGCATATCTTAAACAAAATAGGCAAACAGGAGAAAATAGCGATCCGTAAAGTGTTCGAAAAACTAAATTACTCATTCACCTTTGAATTTGGCTATGGGCGAGGATAAGGCGTCGGCACAGCAGCTGATAAGGGTTGCAGCGACAGAAAGGATTGTTGCGAACGCGATATAATTTCACACCGCGCGGTCCGGAGACTCGTGCAGCTTGGGAGCCACTGACCTAGAAAATTCATCGCATGATCTTGCCTTTTCAACCCATCTTATGTCCACCGCCATAAGCATCCACAGCATCCGGTTATTCTCACGCGAAAATGTCCCATGAACACGCCTCGGCACTCACTCAGAGAAAGAAAAATTACAACTGCCCATGCCTCCTCCTCTTGCCCTTCTCCCCCACCCTCTTCAAAACTGACCTCTCTTCCCAGCAACATTGTCAACTGGGGACCCGCACCAGACGACCTCCCACTCCGTCTCCTCCTGGACGTCTCCTCGGCCCTCCTCCCCGGCGCGGCGGCCGCCGCCCGCCACCGAGTCGCTGAGGTTGCGTGGTGAGGTAGTGTGGGCAACGGCGAGGCGTCGAATTCCTTTTTCCACGCGAACATTTAACTCGAATATCTAATCTCGAGCATTACTATAGGGTATTGATTATTAATTGAAAATGTCAAATTATCCCATCATCACATGTTTATGTCATTTTTACTATAGATGGTCCTGTTTGCCGAAAATGATGTCCTGATTTAAGAAATATCAACGAGTATAAAGTATTTAAACATTTCTTTACCGGCAATAAAAAATTACATAATATTACGATTAATATAATTAAGAAACGAAAATAAATCTTTTCCTAGATATTACGTAGCTAGATTATATAATAATATAGGACTAATTAACTATCAGACTGCGAATTTTTATCATAGCAAGTCGTCCTCCGGTTAAGGTAGATTTACGTGAAAAGCACCACCTATTTACCTGATCACTGTATCGATTACCGTATTAAGTTTCCTTCTCCAACTCAGAATTAAAATTTTTATTTTTTATTCGATAGGTTAACCTGATTTATTTCATCTCCTCTCTCTGCTTATTACTCGCTATAGCCACACCTCCCGCCTTCATCTCTTCTAGGATTTCCCCTTGCCAACAATTTATTGCTTTTTATAATTTTCTTATTCTCAACTTCTAATTCTCTCCGTACTTCTCCATACCCACCCTCCATCTCCTTCAGTCTATCCCATACTCTCTTAACAAAAACCACGCCCCTGCCCCGTACTCCGCTACGCTAGACATCGAACTCAAAGTAAGCTTTCTGTTAGACTTTTACGCTGGAGTTCCTAACAAACACAGGTAGTCTTTGCCATTCTCATTCCTCGCTGGTACCTTAATTGCAGATATTTTTTGGTCTTGCTACCAAAAAAAGTGAAATTTGTCCCCTAGCTCAATATTGTAGCCATCTAACCTATTTTCATCCTCCATATACACAAGAATGATAAATTATTTTTCACCTCCAATTTATCGATGTTTTCCATATTTGAAGAGTTTTATTGAATTTTCAATCGGTAATAACAGGCATTCAGAGAAAATATTCCGCTTATTATTCAAAATACAAAATTTTCGTACAACAATGCCCAACCGGGTGATTCCATCAAAGACTCTGTTATCTCATGAAATAAATAGTCATCGATGTTGATGAGTCACTGGGATCGTTGCGTCCTTGGACTGATACCAAGCGGATCGGTGGCTAGATTTTTGGCTTACCACACAAAAGGTCCGGGTTCAAATCCCGGCGGAGAAGGAGATTTTTCATGGAATGCCCGATTCCTGCTTGTGGAGCAAATTACTCCGTCCGTCTGAAGGGACGTTAATCAGTGGTCCCCTTGGCGCCTTCCCGCAAGAGCAGGCTAATTCCCAAGCGGGGTTTCTCTCCACCCTTCCTTCCATACCCTTCCCTCATGGCGCAAATGACCTCAGCTGTCGGTCGCCTCCTCCGAATACCATACCATAACGACTCAACTCATGTACTTAAATAAAAAAATAGTTGTTTCTTAAGTAGTAACTTTTCATCCGCAAGACAAAAAAAAGCAAGTGAGAAATTCTCTACCGATCATTGAAACTCATCGATCAACATAGAGATAATATTTTATAACCAATCACAATCATTTCTGAAAATTTTTAATGATTATTTTACAGATAATCGATGAGAAAAATCGATCATCGTACAAGTCTGAGGTGCAAACGTATTTTGAAATAGAAGGTAGTTGCACTTTTCCATAATGCACTTTTAATGCGTAAGACGCGTTTCGGCTGACAGAAACATCATCTGGTACAACACTTTGATCTGGTGTTGTCCCTAAGAGGCGAAACGCGTCGTACGCAATAACTGTGGCAAAGCGCGACTACCTTTTAATTTCAATCCTTCGAACTTCCACCATATCACATCTGAATCGGTTGAACTTATGCATATGTATTGCCTAAGGCTCCTTGCACACACACCGATTTTGGAAACCGTCTACATTACAATAGTGAACAATGGGAAGGCATGAAGGGACACACTGATCACGCGCTGGCACCGGCAAAATGCCGGTTAGCTGCCGGCCATTGTCACTGTTGATCACCGGCGCCGGTACAAAAACATAGCAAATTATCGTTTGACCGGTAAAAAAATCGGCGTGTGTGCAAGCATCGCTTCGCCGGTAAAAAAAATCGGCCGATATTTTACCGGCAGTCAAAAATCGGTGTGTGTGCAAGGGGCCTAAAGTGCAAACGTGTAGCGACCGTTCTGGGGAGCCTCCCGTAAAATCGTACCACATAGGTTAACAGCAGAGCCCACGGTGAAAACGTATTACGCACGCAGCAGCGGTGGAGAGGGAAGGGAAGGCGGGGGTGTAAGATTGTGCCTACAGGAGCGGAGGATGGGGTGTGGACGCGGGAGGGAGGGGGGAGGAGCTGGAAGAGAGGAAAGAAAAGGATGAGGATTGCCTTGTCCGAAAAAGGTCCATGCGTTGGAACCTGCCCCATTGCTCCGCACCACCCAGTGGTAGCATACTAAACAGCCGCAGCAGTCTGGATCTCCGGTATCCCCTGCCTCCTTGATGCTCCGCTCGTTGCAAGACTTCCCACCCCTCACCCCCTTTCGCAAAGGTTGTCGGGATGCGTGGAGGGGGAAGGGAAGACGGGAGACTGGACGGACCGAGTTGTTGAAGGAAAGGATTCCTCTTCTTCCCCGTGACCACTTCGCCTGAGGGGGAGGGGGGGGGAGGGAAGGAGCGCTTTAAAAGAAAGACTGTGGGAATGAAATCGAATTTGGTGCCCTTTTGCGAGATGGGAGAGTGTGTGACGGAAAGAACGATTCCATTTATCTGCGCCGGAGACGTGGAAGAGTCTTAAACGCCAGGACCAAAAAGGGATTTGACTGATTTATTATGTCAAACGCTCTTTTGTTCCCCCCCCTCTACCCCTCCCCGATCCCACAATGCCTTCCGCCTTATGCATTTCTATCCTCACCTCCCCCATCTTTATATACCTCCCTCGCGGTGAGTGAGTGCTTTGTCTCAACCTTTTTCGTTTTGCTCTGTTGGGGGAAGCCTTCGAAAAACCTTGTTTAGCCTTCAGGAACCTATTGTTGGAGAAGAAAACTCCCGAGGATCAAATCGACGGACAAAGTGAGAAACCAAGGAAGTGCATTTGCTTGGATGTAAGTCGGAGGCATTCGGATGGGCTCACTTTGCTGCGGGATGGCTTTACTCCGCAGAGAATCGCCGACGTATTTCGATAGGATTAAAAATCACCTCACGAGTAAACGTTTATATTCTTGGATAACTAGGTACCTTAGAGATAATTACAGTATTTTTTACTGAAAAGAGGTGATTTCCTTTAAGACCGGATAAATCTCCACTTCAATACACCGAAGGATGAAGTTCGCCATGAAAAAATACTTGACTTAGCCGGGATTCGAACCCGGATCTCCCGATTGCCGGTCAGGCGTGTTAACCAGTTACACCACCAAACCATTTGCTCAGAGCGAACTTCGGGATGGGTTTTACCGAACAAGATGTTGACGTCACAAGTCCGCAGTGTGGCACATGTGGCGAAGGGTTGTGCTTACTAAGCCACTGTCGGGGTGAAATACCCTTATCTTGCCGCTGGTCTGCGACGACGAATTCACTTCAATGTTGTGAAAAGAAACATTTACTTTAAGCAAAATGAAGAAGAATAATTTCCGATCGTTTATTTCTCGAAATAAAATTTCTCATTCCACTCCCATTCCGAATATTTGTTCCATGGCTTCACTCCGCTGAGAATCGTCTACCTTTTTCGTTGGCTTTAAAAATTACCTCATGAGTAAACATGCATACTCATTTTTTTACGAGAAGAGGTGATTTTCATTAAGATCAATTTAATCTTTATTTAATGCATCAGAAAGAAACATTTACTTCAGAAGAAAAATAAAAAAATACAAATTCTAATTATCTCTTTCTCGAAATAAAATTTCCCAAAAAAAAAAAAACAAATATTTGTTCCAATATTTTCCCTGAGGCTTTCAAATGACCTCTGCCTCAATACTATAGAACTACGCAGGAAAATACGCGGAGTGGTAAGCATAAAGCGATCGGATGCACGCTGGAACAAAAATATGCTAATATTTAAAACATTTGTCAAAAGTAAGTATGAGATTACCATCAAGTAGTGTTGCGAAAATCAGGATTTTTTGTTGGAATCTGAAAAAAATTATACAAATTATGAGAACAAAAACGCAATTCTCATTATCAAAAAAGAAAGCCTCACCCTTTGTTAAAACGAAGTCCGACCTAATTTTATTCTCTTCATGCCATTTTCAAGGACAAACGATACCGTGAAGGCAAATTAATATGCTTTTATGTCTATGAAGAAGGTGCTTAGGATACCGTTATATTGACAACAGCTGGCAGTTGGAAGAATTCGGAAATTTATACTACAATACATGTGGGATTGAAAAAAGTAAGCTGAAGTTAAAAATGTTGGAAGGAGGTAGAGGATAAATAGAATCATTTCCAAGTTTAAGACATCGTAGACTTTACAATTTGAATCGAATGGAATCGTTTCCCTTTTAAATTTTCGAACAGTAAAGGAAATTATTTTTTGTATTTCAAAGAAAATCAAATCACAAGGAAATATGGTTTTTTTCGGACAGGACGCATTAGTGTTTCCGCATAATTATGTCGTTGCAATCCGAAGCTAAATCTTGTTGATTCGAGTATTGCGAACTGCAAAGAAGCATTTCCATTTCCTGACAAATTGATCGAATAGTGCCAGACTTGTGTCACTTCGACCACGAAATTTCTCACAGTTCTTAAAGAAAAGTAGTCAAACTATACTGACTTGATATTTAATCGAATACAAGTAATTGGAATCTGATGTGAGCTACTGAAATAGCCAGAATATTTATCCAGAAAAAGCCTTACAACAGGACTAACCAGAGAAATCAGAGAGTTTTAAAAAAGGAACAAGTATCTTAAAAAATACGTTCATTTTCATTATGTGTACAATCAGAAATGTAAAAAAAGTTAATTACTTGTGTGATGTCATTAGTCTACTACGCCAATTTTGACGAAAATACTTACTAAAGGCTTAAATATGTATTTACTTCACAACTCTGGATGATGAAGTAGTTTCACGCATTGCATCAACTTCATTACTCAATATTACCTCTCGACTGCGATAAAACGTGACATCATTGCCATAATAAAACGTTGGGTCATCGGTTGAAAAAATTGTTTTGGCGGTCATGTGTCAGAAACGTTCCCATAGGCTACCTCACAGAGGTCTTTCACTGTTGATCCTACGCTAGACAGGTCTGCACACAGAAAAACAATAACAGTGCCTCAGAGGAGTACGCCGCGCGATATTATTCAGACCCATCACACATTCCTGCAAAAAAATACGAATCGGTCTAAACTTAGCTCAGCAGACTGAAAATGTATACACAGGGAGGAGCAGCGAGAAAGATACAAGGTTGTCTAACGTGCGTACACGAGCCGGAAATTAAAGAGCTCTGCTCTCGAAGGATGGTCTTCATGCAGCCATGCCGCTGCGGCTTAGTAGCAAGCATCGGTAGCAGGGCTGCCAACACTTGAGACTCTAAGGGAGTTCTACCAGGAAATTAAATTATCGATTACGTGAAAATTTCAGAATATGTAGTCGCGCACTTTGCAAACAACTTCTTCACTTTTCTTCCTCATAGAATAATCTTGCAAGATCGTTAGAACATTAATGGCTAGCCTGGTTTCGCTTATAGTAGGGCCCTCTTCCCTTCTATAGCTGTTGTGGTATTTTTTCCCGTCCCGTTCCTTCCGCTCCTATCCCAGAGGCTTCGGCGGGCTCCTATCGCGGCGGCGCCTCTATCCTTTTCCCTTCCTCTCCAGCCCCTCTCCGGGTGATCGGGCCCTCATTGGTTTGCAAACAACTCTCAGAGTATAGAGACGCACGCAGAAAAAATACGTTCCAAATTATGCTTCATTGGGGTTGCACATTGCTAAAATTCCAAAATATCTAACTATATTTGATCGCATCCCTTAAACTCTTAACCAAAGCAATTTTACTTAACCTTCCGAAGCTAACATAGCGTGCTGCTCCATTAAGATAAACCGGTAGTTATTACGCGAAAATTTCGTAAAATGATCATTTAAATATGGTAAGAGCCACAACGTGAACCACTGAAATCATATCGCAGCTATTCATACCTCGTTGCTAATTATGCATAACACTTGCCATGTGTTTGAAAAACGAAATCTTCTTAAATGGATAAATTACATTTAAACTGAAGTTTTATAGGTAGGTACCTCTATTTCCAATTTATTTCCAATTATTTAGTGTTTAATTTTTTTTATGAGACAAGACATGTCCCAATAGTATAGTTGGAACGGAATTCCAAACGAAGTGAATTCAATTTTCGTGAAAATGTTCTGTCAATTCTTACTTATTTTATACCACCTGTTCCGCAAAGAATCGTCTTAATTTTTTGTTAAGGTTAAAGATCACCTCACGAGTAAACAAGTGTACTCTTGGATAAGTAGGTATCTTAGAGATAGTTATCGCATTTTTATGATGAATATGGACGTATGATTAAATAGACGGAAAGAATGAAAAGCCAAAAACAGAGTAAAATAAAGGGTCATGGAAGAGGGCAGCGGATGCTCACATTCAAAAAGCTGCATGGCTGAAGCAAGTAAGAAGTGGAGAATTATTCGGAAGAACTAAGTTGAATAAGCACGTTCAAAACTTAAATATAAAATTCAAAATTTACTGCATTTTCCGACTATTTGGGCGATGGATATTAGGAGCAGCCGCTTACTTGGAAATATCTGGAAAAAAAAGAACGGAAATGAGGAATAACCTTGAGTTTCCTCCTGCTTATTGGAACACAAAACCGTTGTGACGGCCCTCGCATCAGTGGTTTTTGCCCGATACTTACGCGAAGAAATGCATTTGTTTTAAAAGACTACAAACTTATTTTGTACATTCTCCCTCTCCCTTTAACTAATTCTGAGCGCATATCCTCTTCCATCGTCTCTCTTACTGCTGCTTCAAACACACGTTCCAATGCGTGGAGACTGAGAGAAGTCATATGTATAGTTTTCAATACCACTCTAATAATTTCTACTGTTCTAAAAGTTTTGCATTCAAATGTATATGATTTCAATATTTTTCGTTACTGCTACCTAACTTATAAATAACAGAACAAAAATGATTTTTAATCTTCAAATACTTAATCTTCATTGCTTCATGTCAGAGCCCCAGCATGGATTTTTGCTAATTTCTTCAAATGTAGCGTCCCCCTAATTTGAGCAAAGTGTGCTGATTCAGATGTGTTCCAAGGAACGAGACTTCTCTTTATTAATGGTTTTCCCAATTTCAGTGAATAATAAACAGATATATTCAACGTTACAAAGACCAACTTCGTATCTATACAAATATCAAAAAAAGCTTACTTTACGACCCGAATAGCATTTGATAGATCGATCATGTTTAGATTCCCTTTTCAAAAGGTCGGGTGCCTAAATTGGTAAATAAAATAAGGCAAGCATACAGTCGGAGACACGCGGAACTCCGTTGCTGCTGCAGCCACAAGCGCCTCCTCACGAGTGATATGCGATAGGTATAAATCAAACCCCACGCAAATGACGTCGCGTCTGCGTCACAAGGGTCTAAAATGCCGCCCGAGATGTTGGAATGAGACAAAAGATTCGGAAATAGAATTCGGACCCGGATCGAGGTCAGTAGCCGAAAAAGATTCGTCTCTATTCCGCCTAACCTTGAAGTTTTTGGGATGGGAACAGTTGCGTGCGTAGCGTTCCTGCCGTCTGCGATGAAAATAAAGTCCCAGACGCGTCTTCGCGGACAAGACGTTGATCACTCTGCTGCAGCCGCTTGCACTTAAACCTGTTCCTCGGCCCACCGTCCCTCGAAAGCAAGCTGGACATTACGGAGACTGCAAACTGCGCAAGAAATTAACAAAACCAAAAATAGGGAAATTATAATAAAATCCCGGTCCCATTTCTACAGACGTACGAAAGTTATGTTTTACATCTGATTCCTTACATATTAAAGGCAAGAGTAAATCATGCTGGTTTGGTGACCAGTGAGTTGACGTGTTGCAAAAAACTGCGACACATCGATCTTAAATATCCATTCTTATTGCAGTGAAGTTTTCTCGGGTTTCGCACCGGGACAGGTCCTCCATTTCTCTTTCCAACGTTTCGACGGACAACTCGCCCATCGTCATCAGGGATTCAGGAATCAAATGATCACCGGACTCCTGAATTACTGGGTCATTGAATCATTGGATTCCTGAATCCCTGATGACGATGGGCGAGTTGTCCGTCGAAACGTTGGAAGGAGAAATGGAGGACCTGACCCGGTGCGAAACCCGAGTAAACTTCGCTGCAATTGCTCGCAGGGGAAAAAAACAAAAATTATATCATCCGTTCTTATTAATAATGAAACAAAGGCTTGCACCAATACACGATTTTACGTCGTATTTACTGCGTAGAGGTATTGCTTACGCCATGGCAGGCTATCGGAACCTTTTCAAAAATATTAATGAATCAACGAAACAGGATAAAAGGGTTTCTCTTCTGAGCAGGAGAATTTTTTTTATCTAAATAAAGATGTAATAGACTCTACTACTGGATAGATTGTCAGAAATGAATAGAAAAACAATAAGGTCTCGGTACGAAAATACCTGGATAGATAAAACAGGCCGAGTTTTGACGTAAAAAAGTGGATTAAAATTATTTTAATTTAAACGATGGACTTGACTAACTTTATTGCAGCTTATATCCACTGCGTAACATCGATATTTGATATAGATTCTTAGTATTAATGAAATAAAAAGCTAATATATTATACTAAGGGAATTCCTTATACCCTTAAATTAACGTCAGCATCAATAATATACGATTCTTACCAGTGAAATGTAGTCTGTTGGCCACTTTTGTCACTAGGGTGGGTAGGTAGAGGCATCTAACGTCAAACCCGGTGTCGGCATATACCAGTTGTTAAAGTGAGGCGCCAAGTGGTCCACGCTACATAAAAATCTCAGTCGCGTCTCCACGGAGACGACGTTGATCACTCTCCTGCAGCCGCTTGCCCTTAAACCTGTTCCTCGGCTCAATATTTCGTTAACTCTTTCGCAGCGAAAGCAAGTCGATGAACATTATGGAGACTTCTCACAGTGCAAAAAAGAAAAATTACCCAAAAAAAAGTGATACATACGAAATCTCCGTCCGAATAATATAGACGTTCGGAAGAAATTTAGTTTTTCCTCTGAAAGAGCACATATTAAAGAATACAGCGGCCAATGAAATGTATTCCATTACCATTAATTTTTATATACATATTAAATAGTGTTAAAGGAAAATCCCCTTGAATATATATCCAATTTAATTTCATAAATGTTATAGAGTAGTGATGTGAAATTCATTTAAGTACGTATAATTGAATACACAGGCTTGTATTCTTTTGCAACGTAATATCTAAATCTGACCTTCTACTGGGGATCTCTGCCAGTAATTTGAGCCATTGATTTTCCTTTACCTTATCGCAAAATGGTATCAGTGAAGCTATTCACAAATAATGCTAGTAATACGACCTTTTCAACATCTTGACGAATAAATACACTTATTATGAATGAAAAAAACGGCGATACTCTTTTTCAAAGGTAATTGCAGATCTGGCGATGTTTGTTTTAACTACTGATTTGTTTTCAAGTAACTAGTGACGAGTTCTCTCGGTAACAATAGGGAGGATACTGAAATTATTATGTATGCATCAAAAATCGATGGAAAAGAAAATACTCGCAACTCATGGCCTAGTGCTGAGGAAGCATTTCCACAATGAACTGATTGCAAAAGATATTCCGCAAAATAATTTGACGATAAGTTGCATGCTTCGCTTGCTGAGCGAGACGTAACCACTATGGTAAGATCTGACAGCGCTTTAAACAAGTTCACAAAGAAAATTCACTTAGCAGCGGATGATGGCAAGAGGTTAACTCATTAAAAAACATGAAACAACTTTTTTCGCCCATTTAAGGTCTTCTTTGCGCGAGGGAGATAATGAACACATCACAATTATCGCTTTATGTGACGCTGATGGAATGATGTACTTCTTCATTAAAAGAGCTGGAGTGAGCAGAAATTCATTTTTATCATTAACGCTTTTCACAAGTTATCATACGAATGTTCAAGCTCACTTAATTAATTCGTATCAGCCGGTTTTGCGCCGCCGGCTTATACCAAGGTAGTCATGCTGTAACAAGTCTGCTGCTTCTTATTAACTCCAAGACGGGGATGACTTGAATGTACACAATGGGAATCACATATCTGACTTCATATAGCGGCAAAGGGTTCAGTGGATTCCAGTTTTGCCGAAGATGCAGCACCGTTGGCCTTACAATTGTGAAGATATGTCAACTGCAACATCTAAAACACCTCTACCCTGCATCTATATGGCCCGAATCCAGGAATACATTTTACTGATCAAATTAATACGTATTTATCCTACTTTTAGTGCCCTCTGCTGAATCTTTACGCATAGAAAATATAAGAGAGTATATTGTATGAATAAATTCGGTATCTTGGCGGCTTGGTTAACTGTTACTTCATTTTTCCGATTACCTGCGAAAAATTAATTCAAATCCTAAAGTTACTCTTATCATACCCTCAAAAAATATACGCTTCACTTCGTGGAAGATCTTTTAGCTCATCACATAGCCTTTTACCTTTCCAAAATAATCCTTAATTGAAGATGTTCAAATTAAAATAATTTAATAAGCCCATTCTTCGGATGCTTATCAGTCGTTCTTTGGTTCTACAGGAGTTCTACAGAATTAAACTTCGGAGCACAGTCGCAAAAAAGAGATGACTTGAATCTTGAATTTCACTTAAAGTTAGACTGACACACGGAGGAGATGCAAGGGTAGGAAAGCTCTCCAAAGAAGGCCAATAGACAAGTTATCGGCGCGTCGAAAAGAGTGCAGAAAGTAGAAAGACTGAGAAATAATGGGAAAGTAGAAAGAATGGGATCGGTCTAGTGGTGAAGGGATGTGGAAAATCAATCTTATGCTACTCGTAATGCGTATGTGCATAAAAACATCACTCATTGTCAGCTGAGGGTAACTGTCTTTTCGCTGTTGTCAATTAAAAATATTGCCCCATCTTTTCCACGTTCAAACGTCACATAAAGTCGCCAGAATCTTCCTTCTTAATTCTTGAAAAAATATGTATACTATAAGACTTATTGAAATCCAAGGGTCCATTCTATGCTACTAAAGTCATAAAGGTATTAAAATTCGAAGGAGACAACCGTCAATATAGCATCTGAAGCCATGAAGGAAGAGCAGGGAAGAGAAAATGGAAAGAAACCCGGTGTTTTTGGTCAGTATTTTCTTATACGTGAACATTTAAAATTTCAGATGAAAAAAAGTTGCTGAAACTTTTTCATCCCTAAATATCCTGAATATTCTAATGTGTAATTTAAAGGAGAATTGTGATTACATGAATTTTATCAAGCATGATGAATGGGCTGACCACAAGAAGCTCTGTGCTATTCGTTTCGGTGATCAATAATAAAAAATATTTAATACGGATAACAGTCAATGGACTGCGAAATAGAAATTATTGATGTATCAGTTTGTAATAAATACTCGATCCATTATCATAAGCTAAAAAAAAGTCATGACGATAGGCAAAAATACGACCAGTCAAGAGGGAGAGATGTGTATTGCCGACATCGGCGGCGGGGCGAAGTCCTCGCCTGCCAAAGAAGAGGTCGTGGGTTTGAGTCCCGCCTGGGTAGATTTCCCATATCCAGGGCACGGTTTTCCGTGTACGTGCAAAACTGGTAACATATTGAAAACCCCGATGTAAAAGGCCGTAGAGCTATTTTCGGTGATGTGGTAATAAATAAAAAATGTAAATAAATCAGTGGAAGGCGGCAATTATTATTATTATTATTATAGTATTCTACCGATTAAGGTAGGTTTCCATGGAGTGTTCAAGAAGTGATCTGGAAGCCTCCCTTTCCTTCCAGCAACGACCACGATTTAGCGTCCTAACCAACAGACGGTGTAACGCATGTACTTGCCCCGCCACCTGAGGAAGCAGGCTACATTTCAAAACCATTACCTACGTCCGCCAGGATTTGAATCCGAGCCTACGATTAGGGAAGCACTCTCCTCTACAACATCCCTCTCCCCAACTGAAAGCGATCGTCAGTTTGTGCAAACTGGGGGGAGGGAAGGATTTAAAAAAAAATCCACTCCCAATGGGAAAAAGAAACGAGCG
The DNA here is from genome assembly GCF_921293095.1 of Ischnura elegans. Lineage (NCBI taxonomy): Eukaryota > Metazoa > Arthropoda > Insecta > Odonata > Coenagrionidae > Ischnura > Ischnura elegans. The sequence continues at coordinate 107,366,548 of NC_060251.1, forward strand.
AAAGATAGATGAAATAACTTTCCGGAGGTTCGCGCAGCGGACGCGAGGGAAGGACGCGGCGATGGAAAATAAGTAAGCTTTAAAGATTCAGGACCACAACCAACCTGCACACAAGGCATAGACGGTCTTTCTCTCTCTCTCCTTGGGAGGGAGAACATGAGGAGGATGGGAGGGGATGATGGGAGGGAGGAGAGGGAAAGAAAGAAAGAAAGTAGGAGGGGGTGTGGGGACATGTGACCTTATAGGCGCAGTGGTGGGGTTAGAGGGCATGAGTCGTTCATGAGGGTGGAGACGCTACAGACAAGAGATGTGTGGGCGGTGATGTAGTGAGTCTGGCTGGATGGGTAAGGTAGCTCAGTGTTCTCCACACCCCTCCTCTCCGCTTCCTTCCCCTCCTCGCTCCCCACACCACCATCCCATTCGCGCTATAAGGTAACCCCATACCCCTACCACCCGGAAAATCCCCAACCCACCACTTTTTTGTACCTTGCCTCCCTATGGGACGACATTCCCAAACCGCCTTCCAACTTCCAATATGGCAATAGGCACCTTTTCGCTGCGTCTTTGTCTCTCTCCTCCTCTCCTTCCCTCACATTCCTGCGAAGATTATCATATTCTCTCCTCCCCCCCACACCCCTATACTTCCACTCTCGGTGGAAACGGCGAGGCGGCCCTAAAAATAAAGACCCGAGGAGTACATACGATTCTACAACAATGCCGGCCTTAAAACACGGCGTTAGCCGAGAATGTTGCATTGTGAGAGGGGAGAGAGAAAAAAAAAGAAGAAAAGGCGGGTGGGGAACTATGGCGACCCGATTGGGGACTTTCTAATCGGTGGATTATGGCACGAGACTTCACTCACCTGAGCTCTCCGAAAATTCACTAAGAATCATTACCATTCGGATTCGGATCGGTGTGGAGTGAAGAAAATGCAGAAATATAGAAAAAGCGTGGAAATTTAAAATGGAGTGTAGTGAAAAAAGAATTTGAGATTTAAATGACGATACAAATTGAGTACTACTGCAATTCTGCAACTTATGGTGATGAAAAAATGCATCAATAATGCCATTTGTACGTAGAATTGGCGATGAATTATTGTTGCTATGCAAGTATGTATTTAAGCGAACGTAAGCCGTATTCAAGCGTGTAGGTCTACGACGAGCGCGGAATAGACATAAAGCAGACATTAAGCATAGCTTCATATCCCGTGAGCCCGAGTTCCCATCCAGGAGTGGGAAAGTGAGAGGTAACTTGATCATTACTTGAATGTTGTTTGGAGGGCTCTTCAAGTGCAACACGCCGTCCGTCGGATGGGACGCAAAGCCGGGACCCGGTAGGGGACTTTCGCCAGCAGAAAGCCAATACCGACGCTAATTTTTTCTCAACCCTTCCTTCAAATTATGGAGTAAGTGACCTAAGCTGTCGGCATTCCCTCCAAATACCATATCATCGAATTCGATGCATCATCATTTATGGTATCAAATGAGGGAATGGAGTATATAAACCCTATAGGTATACAAAGTCAATATTTGGGTGCATCGTTGAAATACTACTCGTTGAAAAATTTCAACAACTCGGGAGATCGAAAACATCTTCAATAGAGATATGCCAAATATAATTAAAATAATGGAATAGTAAATACAGGAGTAATAACGGCCATGGGCATAGTGGCATTTAAAAGCATGAATTAAGAGAGAAGAAAAGAACTGTTGGAATATATTTCTCCCTATTGCATAGCGAATAAGGAATTTTATGATTTTACAGAATTCAAATAACTAAAGAGTTATTCGAACTTTGCTGGTAAAAAAATCGAGGTAAATTATGCATTGTTTTTAACGAAAGCTTGACTTAGAAAATGATTAAACCCAAGACTTTTTTTTCAATTACCCATTGTGACTCGAGAATCAAAACTGAGGAACTGAGAGAGAATGGGAGGGGAAAGGGTGGGTAGTTGAATTAAGTGATCAACCCTGGGTAGGGGAAGGGGCGGCCATCCCCACAATTAATAACAAGAGAGAAGGGGGATCAATAGTAAAGAATGGAAGTGTGTAGGCCAAATAAAATCTGTGATAAATTTTCAGTTCATAACTTTATTGAAACTCAAACTAGAAATCAAAGAGCAAACAGTTAGAAATGATATGTTTGAAAAGAACAGAATGATAGCAAAATAGTATAAAATATGCAGATCGTAAAATCTTGAAGATGCCCTGTGAGAAGACAGGGTAAAGGAATTCAGTCGAATAGAAAGCGGAGGGGAAGTTTCTCTGCCTGATACACGAGTTATTGATTTGATAAGAAATTTAGACGAGTTATTGCAAAGGAATAGTTTGTATTAAAAGGTGAAGGAGAGGGTAGAGCAAATTTCCGCATTTAAGGTTCATAAAACGTTACACAGGCTTACTTGATCTTATGTTCTAAAATTTAAACGGTTTTTTAACTTTTCTACACAAAACTATTCGCATAATAATGAAGGAAACGTTGAAATATCACGAGCTTATTACACTCTAAAGAATCATCGAACCAGAGAAGAGTTTGAGAAAAAAATTCCTAACGCAAACTGCATAGAAATATTCAAAACAAGGGATGAAATTCACTGTAAAATCATCAGTTTTTCCATATATCGAAATTAAATCCCTCATACGTCAGTTACAGTTTGGTTACAGTGACTACATTTTGCCAGGATCAAGTCTGACGAATGGTAATATGCTTTTTGGAAGTCACGGCTTTAATTGGCCTCCTACTTTTTGAGCAAGGCGTGCTAGAGTTACAGAATATGCACACGGTCCATTACAGAACCAGGATGCGTACCCAAAAATATTGGTGCACCACGAGGGTTTAAAGCTCCGCAACAAAATAGAAGCTGCTGAGCCTCCTTTCCCCAGATGCTTCCTCAAGGAGTTTTTAGGCACCTGTCTCGTCTAAGGCCTGGGAAGATTAGGAGGAGTGGGGGAGAGAGAGAGTGAGGGTTCGCTAAGGAGGTGAAGACATCACTTTGGCCGTCTGGCTAGCCTCCTCTCGATGGACCAGCCCCCCCCCTCTACTTCTCTTTACCTCCCCATCCCCACAAGAAGCCCTTGTGTCCTCCCCCTCCCCCACCAAAACGGCCCTTTCGCCTGTCACCCTACTGGCTCGTCTTAATCACCGCCAAGGGTCACGGTCGGCACACTCAAAGGGACACTTGCGAAGGCCAAGAATATCTTTTATGTGTATTGTCTGGGCTATTTGCCAGGCCATTGGAAACGGACCTGGTTTCCCTGGCCGGCGTGAATGTGGGTGTCTCTACATGCGTCTCATAAGAGTGGTGATGGGAGAGGGGACAGTTTGAGAGATGTGACAAAGAGAGAATGGGAGAGAAAAAGGGTGAAGGAGCTCTGTGCGTGCAGGGGAGGATTTGGTGGGGATTATACGAAAACGGCTTACCTACCTACCGGGGAAATTAGTCCTGTTGGTTTCATTCCAGAGAATTCGGTTTATGGGCTGCGACCTCCCGCGCGTCTATTGAAAGCTCCCTCTAACCAGCAGCTGCGGTCGGTCAGAGGTTTTCAAAACTAGTGTGTGTGAGAGGGGAAACATATGAGGTCCATCACTCGAGTTGCTTTTCCGTGAAAACCCTCAAAACTCTCCTCTCCCCCATTTTTAAGTGTGCCCGTTAATCGAATCCTGGGGATACTAGGCCGCGCTGTGCCAACATTTCTCGGCGATGTTTTCCACAGTTTTCAGCCAAGGGCTTCTTTCAAAGATTTGTGGTGATGCCGTTAAATTAGTTAGATTGGGCAACAGAGTTGCGGCGCGCGTAACATATTTCGGCACATGCGCTGGTCCATCAGCGATAGGTTCTTTTAGTTATAGAAAAGCATAATTACCTTCACAAAAGCAAAACTGTACTTTAAGTTTGCAAATTCCAATTGGCTTCGCGAATGATATTGAACGTAAAATATTCAGGCTTAAAACCCAGATTGCTATCATATAGCCGATGTTTCCTCATCGTCCTATACTTATCATGTACAGATCCTGACATGCTTATGTGCTCGCTGTGGTATAAAATTCAACCCATTAATAAAGAAGACAAGTCCTTGCTTGAGAAGAGTTTTATTAATCGTAAAACATCTGATGGGCTGCGAAGCCAAGGGGTAGGAGTGCTAATTTATCTGAACAGGGTCAACAACAGAAATTTGGTAAAGAAAAAAAAAACGAGCTCAACTAGGAATTTAGTAGCGCATTTGATTTTCCACCAGATGTCAGCACAGACAGAGAATCACTATTATCCCTTGGACTACATGTTTTTCTTAAATTTATTTTATCAATTTCTGCACGTAACTCTGTTTAGAAAGAAAATCAATCGTACCCCGTGGCTCCTCACACCTCCATATGCATATAGCATAGCTTTACTACAAAATTACGTCTGAAAAATGACATATTAAAAAATAAATTGTTCCTTTTCCACACTCGCAGGGTTTCCGGAATGTAAAGACAACAAACGGACGTAAACAACGAAATTTAGAGGTCAAGGCAAGCGGCGAAGTTTTTTTCGCCTCGGTTAAGGAAGGGCAAAAGATGCCGGTGTTGAGGGCAAAACTTCGCGGCGGAGGTAAGCGCTCGGATGTGGGCCACGTTCCCAATGGCCTTACGCGGCCCCGGCTAGACGGGTCTCTCGAGTGCATCTCGCGCGTTCTTCGAAATGAGGCAGATTAAGGGCACTCGCGCACAATAAGTGGACCTTTGGAATGTGCATTACTACCGTCAGCAGCCGCACTAGCACAAGCCGCGATGGAAACGATGACGACAGAACACGGGACGATCAAAGGAGGAAAACGCTTAATGCGTTAATGTATCACTCCAATAGGGTGGTTTCCTATTATTCTTTTATTGCCTAAATCGAAAGATTATTACCCCTGGAGTGCGCATTTCACGCTCTTAGATTTTCGAATGGCGATATATATTTTTCACGGTTAAACGAAAAGTGAAAAATTTCAAGCGCGCGAAAATGCTACGGCTAAGTAAGAATGATGGGAAAAGTCCGTGTGACGTATTTCTGGTTCCAGCTGTCGGCGTGTGAGGTGACCTTGGGGCTAGGCTGTGAGCGCTGATACGACGCAGGATGCTAGCAGGCAGCGGAGTACCCTGCTAGCAGGTAGCGCTTGGCTTAAATAAGGATTATTAATATCTTATCAAGCGAAGGAAACTTTCCGACCATAGGCAGTTTTCATGGGTGATTATAAAGGCATGTTTCCCTGAGCTCTGTGCCTCATGCATGCATTGGTAATCTCAGACGATGTAAAACTCCAATCTAATCGTATACAAACTAGGTCCTTGTGACGTCGCGTGGAGTGGCATCGCATGGGCACACATCTGACCTTTTTCAAATGAGACTAAAATTGACCGTTGCCATTCGTCTAAACTGGGATTTCTAAAACCAAATAATTTGTATGTTATGAATACACTAATGGTGGGTAAGGAATCGCAATCAATGCATTTCGTTTTCTTTGATGTAGGAAACTACCCTATTACAAAAACTTCAATATCACGTGACACTATGGTTTTTCTTAATGCCTTACACTTCAATATGTCTTCTGGCACAACAACTCTTAATTTTTCTCCCTCTCACCCAGGAGCCAGCTCCACAGAAAACAATAAAGAATCAAAAATAAACTAAAACAAACAGCAAATGAACTTCAGAAAATTAAACTGAATGATAACGCATATAAGGACATGGAGGAAATTGGTGTGGGTCTTTCAAAGTATATTATATGCATCGAAATGACGCCATTAAACTTCGCATTTCACGTCATCGTTAGGTGCACTCTTATGTATGGCGTATCTGTGAATTTACTAAAAAGTTGGATTGAAGTAAAGGATAAAAAAAAGTCGTTTTCAGTGACAGGTTCTGCATATTTTTCTTGTTTCGAAGCACTAAGTCCATACACACTCGCAGATGTGCAGAGATATCGGTTTGTTTCAAAACTGCTGGATCCACCTTTGCTGTATTCGAACTCACGGCCTCAATTGTTCATCGAGACCTTGATGTGCACTCAATAGACCAATGCGCAGCCGAAACCGACAGCTGCACCAAGTCGCTACGCTGAATCGGCTCAAAATAATATCGTGAATCCACCAAAATGTACCAAGTAAATGATGGAATGAGGCATTATCTTATATTTATTTTGCACTTGATATTGATTGGCACTAATTTATAAGTTGTGCGTGACACATTCACTTTGGAGATACAACACTGCTAGTAAATCGGCGCGGCGCGCTGCCGCAAACGTTACGTCAGGATGCCGCCAAGGCTACAAAAGGTGTAGCATAAACATGAATATTGAGAATCTCGGAAACAAATTTGCTTGGTACCGAAAACTTCTGCGAAATTTTTTCAACACTGAGTACCTGTATTTTGTGGAAAAAAATGACCTGCGAAAAATAGTATGCGTAATCGTATGAACTTATTTCATCATCATCATCACTGGTCAACAATCCTAGGATTGGTTTGACGCAGCTCTCCACTCAGTTCTCCTATCAGCTAATCTTTTCACACCTACGTATTTCTTCTCTTTCACATCTCTCTTTACTTGTTCCATATATTTTGTTCGATGTCTTCCTTTTCCATTCTTGCTTTCCACTTGTCCTTCGACGATTGTCTTCATAAGGCCATCATGTCTCAAGATGTGGCCTATAAGGTTGTTCCGTCTTCTTATTAAGGTTTTCATGAGGCTTCTCTTCTCTCCTACCCTTCATGAACTTATTTATTAACAAAAAATGTACACCTAAGTTTTAGCTCAGCACCACAGGATCTTGCCTCAACGAATTCAGTACAATATTAAGCAAAAGCGAGGTAATATAAGGAGGCTCTGCTTGATACGCGAATTGTATGTTTTGATAAGAAATTTAAAGGTGGTATACGTACGCGACGATATCGACATTTTTGGCTTGACGTGCATTGAAGCGAGGTTGGGAGAGAATAGGATAGTGTTATGAGTGAAGGGATTTGAATTTCTGTCCGTATTCGAGGGCGGAGTGGGAGATACGACACAAGGCGGGAGGGTGGGCGACGACCTTGATGGAAGAGAGCATCGGTGGGCGGGGACACGCGAGCGGCGCACCCCTGCAATGTCTTTTCGTTTCGACGAAAATATGTAGGAAGTAGGGTGGTGTCGGGTTTTGAGCCTCATACTCCCCACACCCCACTCTCATTGCAACCGAGCCCTCTTCTTCCTCCGCGCATACGAGGGCTGTAAGAAAAAAAATACGTAAGACTGTTCGAATTGAAGGGACCCGCTTAGTTCAAGTGAAACTCCACTTGTGGTCATATTGGCAGAGTCCAGCTGAGTACAATGCAGTTCTATTATTACAGTCATCATTCTTGGTTACTTCTCTGCGAGGTTATTTATGAATTGTGTAGTTATGGAGGTTTTCAAAATGAGTGCCTTGCAAGAGCAAAGTGCTGTTGTGAAATTTTGTGTGAAGCAAGGAAAAACTTCGAGTGATACTTTTACTCACAATGGCTTACGACAACGTTGCATTAAACGTGGGACTTGTTCCAAATAGCGTGGAAGTTTTAAAGCCCTTTATCAGTCGATTGAAGACAATCCTTTCTACTAACTATACCCACGCGTCAGCAAAATCAATACCCTGTTTCGGGAAAATTGAGGTCTGACGATCAGAGCGCTTGCTAAAGACTGTGGAATATCCGTTAAATAATTACTTCAACCTTCTTTCATCCATTGGTTGACGCTTTTGAAAGAGTTATTATTTTCTCAACCTGGGACCACAGACGCGTTGGCTGCGGCGAGGCGATTAGACGTTGCCCGATCACCATGTGCGAGGAGTACTTCAAATCGGCAGTATAAAGGTTGCTAAATACCTAACGGAAGTGGAACTCTGGTGAAAGTTCACTGAAAACACCTCTAGTGACCGACGTGAGAATCCTCTACTGTAATATTCGTGGTGGAAATCCTGTGCTTGCTATAAACCTCGGACTTGTGCGAGGCCAAATTTCGTGCGATTTGGGTTGAACGGAGAAAATAGCGCCAATATTTGGTTCTTCGACGGGAGAGATTTAGTAACGGTGGCAGACGATGAGGTAAGGAGGGCGTGCGATCTCTGAGGTTGAATGGGCGGAAGAGGGAGGCAACATCCTCTCCAAATGGACACCAGGGACACTCCCATCGTTCACTCTCCTATGAGCAAGAGAACAATGTCGAAGCGCATTGCTCGCCGCGTGAGCGAATCCCACTCGATGACAGCGGTCCAGCTCTTTTAATAGCGAAAAGGTGGCGATTAAATGACCACTCTCTTCACAGGTGAACCGTAATACAGAAGCAAATAAACGTGTGAAACTGTGTCCAAGGTATTACGAGGATACTCGAATTTGGAAGAGTGACTATAAGTAGACTGCAATGGCAGTACGCGAAGTCAGAGAAGTATTATTTTTATCGAAATCTTCTACTCGTTATCATAGATTTATACGAGGCATGGAACGTATTACCTTGGCCTGTCTCCCTTCCTACAGTTGCCTTTCCTATTTAATTCCCTATAAGGCCTATTCGTTTTACTACATCTGCAAATTCTTGTCTCTTCCCTTCTTTCTTTGTTTCCTTCCCTTTCCCTCGTTTACCTAACATTCTTCCCTCGGTTTTCATCATCTCCTCTCAACTTAGTGCTCACATCATCCAATTTTACCTTCTCGACAAGTTTCCTTTCCTCATCCGCCATGTCTAATTATTTCTAGTTGCTTCCCCTCTCCGTCCATTTCACCACCTTATTTTCTTCACACCCGTACATCTAACGCCTCAAGCCTATAGTGGCCCTCATAACAGCTATTGTAACATTTCGCATTACAGCATTTCAAACAAATAGGTAAATAGGAGGAATATGAGCTAATGAAGGGATTATAATATTGAGACAACTTTTTTACATCAAAACATAGGTATCATTAAAAAAAATAAAGGTTATGAATGCATTTTTCCACAAAATAGATTTTACTTTCATCCTGATTGTGAGTTACAACATCATCACATATTAGAGTCGAGTTTCGGGTTCAAAAACAATTTTTGTAAGTTTTTTTCCGATGGAAAATTTATTCAATGCCCCAGAATGTTCACGTTTTGCGTTACAAAAAACTTGTTGCTGTAATAAAGGACAAGGGCACCCTAACTACCGTGAATAAAAATAAGTGGCTGCAATGTTTATCACAGTAAAATCCAATAAAGACCGGTTTCAACTGTTGAGCATATTCTCGTCAGCAATAGCATGACTTTCTTGCACAGTCGTAACTTCCTCCATGGCTGTCAGCACGGCTTCCGAAAAGGTGGATAATGCGAAGCAGAGCTCGCTATGTTTCTTCGCGACGTTCTCAAATTTGGTGAATCGAAAAGGCAAGTTGACGCAATATTTCCAGATTTTAAGAAAGCTTTTAAACAAATTACAGTCTTGCGAGATAAATGAAGCAGTGGTAAACTGGATACGCGACTTTCTGAGTGATCGTAAACAAAAAGTAGTTCTTGACGGAATTAGCTCCGATGTAGTTAAAGTGACATCAGGTGTTTCACAAGGAAGCGCAATCGGCCCTCTTTTGTTCATTATGTATATTAATGATCTCTGTTACGGGCGTACAGACATCGTTACCCAGATGTTACGCGAATTAGGCTGGGAGCCGCTGGAGACTCGGAGGCTGCGCGCTAGGCTTAGATTGCTTTTACAATTGAGAATAGATACCTATTTTTATATATTCTACAAAGAGAGAATAGAAACTATTCTCTATTTTCCTCCTCCGCTCAACTTCTGGGATCGAAATTCAGGTATTAGCAGAGGGTTTTTGATTAATTTAGTTTCGTTCCCGGGTGTAAAGTTCCGTCCCGGGTCGAAATTAAACTCCTTGGTGATTTTTTTTGCGTGCGGGAACGAAAGTAAACCCAGGCTTCATATTTCTGTTTCCCTCCGGATCGAAACGAAATATTTTCGTTTCGTTTCACTTGCCATCCCTGCTTTCCACTCGACTTTTGTTTAGCAACTGATTAGGAAACAATACAGACGCTTAGGTAAGCGAAACCGTCTTACTGGCGATAACGATGGTGATGATTCGGTGTCCGGTGGTCATTATAAGAATAAGCTACTTCGGAAGAATAAATAAGCAAGTAGACCCGAAAAAAATATCTCATACCATTTTGAGAGAAACTACATAAAGTAAGTATAATCAACAGATTTAGGCGTTACTTGGTGGAACGATGAGATATTCATGGTTAAATAAAAAACACAGTACTATTCCACAACCTTATATTTTTGCAGTCTACTAGTTTCAACGTTACAACGTCATTATCAAGACTCTTGAGTCTGATAGTTTAAGTTGAGTGATCTAAGATTTAAGTCTTAAGTTCTGAGTCTTGATAATGACGTTGTAACGTTGAAACTAGTAGACTGCAAAAATATAAGGTTGTGGAATAATACTGTGTTTTTTATTTAACCATGAATACATAAAGTAAGAATATAGATGATCATGAGTAATGGATTTTCGCCAGGAGAAGCCAATGGATAGGCGTGGCAAACTCCCACGCCGCAGAACATTATTTTTCAGTGAAGATTTCCCCAAGATTGCCCAACATTTAACGCTATTTGTAAAACTCACTCATATAATTCAATTCAATGAACCAAAAGAAATTCAAACTGTTTTCACCTCCATTCTCAATCCACTCGAAATTACCACATTGGGACATGAACAAGGATAAACTCTTGAAATCTGATCACAATCTATAGGAAAATCTAAAATAAACATGCAAATAGAAAATTTACTGTGTACGTTCCACACTACTGCCTGTTATCGTTCCAATGATAATATCAATCTATCAATGTCATTATTAAATCATATTAAAATGACATAAATGTTGACACTTAATTCACGTTCATTGTTTCGACATTTATGTTTCTATAAGATGATAATGAACAATGACTATGGCATAATCTATAAACCCGTGCTCGATTCAAAAATATCAGGGTGGAATGTACAAAAAAATATTTTCCAATATGATTTTTCCACAAAGTAAAGTCGGAAGTGTTAAACAGTAGTAGAATCATTTCTAGTGGACTTAAAACACTTTTTTAGAAGGCATTCGATTTTATGGATAAAAAGAATCCTCTGCAGAATAAAAATTGTAATTGTGCTCATAAATTGTAATGTAAATTGTAAATGTGTAATTGTGCATTTTAATAAAAAATTCTATTGTTATACCAAAAAAAGGTGCCAAAAAAGGTGTAAAAGGATGATGATTCTTTTCTTCGGTAATGACACGTGAAATACTTAAAATGCAGCGATCGTAATCGATGAATACTTCTTACACTCCTTTACATGAGTGGTATTTCACACTATGCCAGAGTTTCAATGCAAGTTTCAAACGCTTTAAACCATAAAAATTTAATTTTAGCTAAAAGAAAAGAAATTACTTTTTTTAACCCTGTTTTCTTTTGACCCAGAATTGTCTCAAGGAAACTCAAATTGAATTTTATCTCCAAAGATTTCAAGCTGTAAAATTACCCGGTGAGTTTTTCTTCGGACCGGTTAGCCTGTTCCTCACCGCAGCAGGCGATAATATACTCCTGCTGAGCGCCAAGCGCCATTCACAAGCGTGGTGTGAACATGCCCATTCATTATCTGCGCCATTCGTCATTTACCTCAGGGATTATATTCCCACAGCTGGAACTATTCCAAGCTGGGATTCATCGAAGACGCGGCTTGGATTATGCGCTCCGATGATCGAGTTCATGCGGCCTGTTCTTATTACGGGTTGAAAAAAAAAGGTTCACGTTCTTTTTATTGCATGTAGCGATCAGTACGATGCAATTTACCCTAGCGTAAAAATATTTCAAATGCTTAATGAGACGCTATAACATGCTCAATAAATATCTTTTGAGTAATTACCGTAATCAATGTAAATAAACTCACTGAGAAGTACTCATAAACTACCTGGGAACAAATCCATTTTCCAAAGTATTGCTACTATATATTTAGATTATTAAAGTGATGGATTATTTCCGCGATTCCTTCCTTTCTCCAGAAAATAAGTCAATACCATCGTGCAAATAAAAGGACACTAAGATTTTCTTTTTCTTTTAATTGAACTTATTTTAGAAAACGGTTTGATCCCTAAAAATAATTATTTAGGCGTGTATAGTGAGTAATTTTGAAGTTTCATCATGCCCCGTATCGAATGCCTAATTATAATGTATCATCACTACATTCAACATAATACATATGAATCATGACTACATTCAAATATAAAAGAAATATTAAGCATTTTTACCCTTTGAAATATGGCCACTATCGTATCAGTGACCTCTGGAAAATACTTACGAAGCTGATGACTAAGTACAAGTGCATTGAGTTCACATGTACGATGAACAGACATATAAATCCACACACAAACACAAGAACTTATTTTTAAAACATTGTCACGTGTCACGTCCAAGTTGAGCACTTCAATAAAGTGGCAAAACGGCTTTCAGGGTAGGTACTTATAAATCCAAGATCTCAAAAAAAAAAATACAACGCCGAATTATTTTTACCATTACTGCGGACTAACTGTAAAATGGAGAGAAATACTTACATCACTGGTTAATATCCGGCTACGCGAATACGGCCGCGAAGGTCTGGAACTTTCAACGCGAGATGATGATCCGGCGTCGCCATCGTCAGAAGATGATGAGCAGTCGTTGTCCGCTAAAATCGTCAATAAATTAAAATAGATAAATAAATAATAAAAGCAGTGAGAAAATTACACAAAAAATTCGGAACACTGTCAACTACATAAAAAATGATTAGTCACATTATTGCGATAATCGTGTTATGACGCATAGCTGGTGAGCGTGTGTTCATATTAATTGTAGAGACAAGTGGTAGCTGAATACTGAGTTATTTTCTATACGAACACCGAAATTGTAAAAGTTTCCCAATATCCTTCAGTAAATACAACCGTTTTGGGTGGTGAAACAGTTAAAAAAGCAGATGAACATGCACAAGTACATTGGCCTTACATTCTTGAAGAAAAGTCTTGTATTTCGAAAATCTTCACGAAATATTTTATGCATTAACATATTTTATGGTAACTGTCAGTGAGCTCACTTGGACATATACATTATATATGATGTTATTTATACGAATACTTGTTTAATTAGACAGATTGTTGTTAGGAAGACGTAATTTAATTAAGATTTAGGTACCTCACCGAACGACTAAATAAGTTCGTGAAGCTTGTCAGCATTGCGAAAGTTACGAAATTCGTTGAAGGAGGGAAAATACCGCAACCGAAAAACTCCGCTAACTGAAATATGTATTTTCTACCTACATGCAATTTGTTGATATACCTACCATGTTTAACTTTTGATTTTCAAGCTAGAAGATGTCGCAAACAAATTCGATATGTTTAAAAGTATATTCATAAAAAATTGCCCTTACTACGTCGGAGAAATACTACCGGCGTACTGATATGTTAATTAACTTCGTTAAAAGACAATTGACGCATTGCTGCATGATGTTGTATTTAATAGTTTACCATTTCGCCATCATAGTGAGTCAAAAATCCCAAGTTTGGTTTAACATAGCTCTCAACTCCTCCCTCCTATCCACCAGCCTTTTCATATCGACGTATTTCTTCTCTTTTAGATCCTTTATTACCTGTCCTATGAAACTAATTCGAGGCCATCCCTTGTTCTTCTTCCCTTACACCTGTCCTTCTACGCTTGTTTTCCTCCACCTATCTCATCTAAATTTAAATTAATCTAGATTTTGTCACCTTTACCCGAATTATCTCTATTAGCAGGCGGCTGAGACACATAGTCAAATATCGTGTAGAGCAGGAACCTTATGAAGGAAATATCAATCCTCACTATGGAGAGTTGATGGTGTGGGGGTAAGAATTAAGAAAAGCGTGGGTGAAAAGTGTGAGGGTGCAAGGCGGGAGCAAGGTGGAAGGATTGTTGTGGCTGTTGAGGGCGTGCGACCTCGTGGGAAGGAATCCGATGCCAAAAGAGAGTCGAAATGTGTGGGAGGAGAGCGTTGGACCGCCGGGGATTTTCTCGGAAGGCGTGGTGCGGGTAGGAAGACATGGAAGGGCAACAAACGTGAAATATGATTTCGCGTGAGGGGTAGCCCGTGCTGAGGATTATGGGGCGGAGGACGGAGACGCCAACAACCGAACCCCCCCGCCCCTTCCCGGGGAGGAATGGTTGGACGGAGTGTCTTCGAGCAAGGGTCGACTCCTTTCTCGTTCGAGCAGGGTATCAATGGAGGAGGGATAGAGCTGGCGGACCCTAGCTAATAGGAATTCTCCTGTAAAATACGTGTTTTGAGTCCCGGCTGGGAGGACGAGCCGAGGGTTTTGAAGTTTTGAATTTGGTGCTGATTTTAAAGAAAGACCAAGGGGTTGCTACAGGAGGCTCGCTCAAAACGTAATAGCATCGAAATGCTATGAGGAATATAGGATAAAATATGATGCAAAAAAGTATGCATTTGACCTATAATCGGAGAATATTTTACCATTAATTAATGAGGTCAAAATAAGAAGAAAAAAAATTAAATGTAGGATATTTAGGTTAGGTTTAAAGAAAGATAAATTTAAAATTACATTGACACGTCACGACAATAATTTTTATGCGATTTTAATGACCCCACATTATTTGTTTATATTTTCCTTCTCATTAGTACTACTTTATTTGGTTCTTTAGAAATCGAAAACCGAACCGAAACCGAATATTCATTTTTATTCTTTCGATTTTTAGACCTATTGACACATAAATAAAATTTAATGGTGAAATGCTCTCAAGTATTCGAAGTAGTGAAAATAAGTTACGCCACATATGCCTGCCGAAGGACCTTCCGGTAAACTAGATACCCCCTCGGTATATATGAGAGCTTTTATTTTGGAAATGAGTCCTTTTTAGCGGGGTCTTAGCGGGTTATGGATTCTGTAGAAGGTAGTAAGTGAAACTCGTTGGAGCTTTTGGAATTCGATGGTGATTATCAATCCTCAGGGCGCTATTACTCAGCTTTCGTTAAAAAAAATTACGCGAAACAGTATTCGCGAAATTACTTGTAAATAATCGGAAAAGCTCCCAGTACTCACTTTTTTGTGCAATTTTAAGTTTCGTTTCTGTGAAAGGCAATAGGGTAGTTTACTTCATTAAAGAAAACGAAAGGTATTGACTGTGATTCGTTACCCACCATTAGTGTAATCATAATATTTTAAAAATTATTTGGTTTTAGAAAAGCCAGTTAAGACGAATGTTAATGGTTGATTTTAACCGCATTTGAAAAAGGCCAGATTGTCGCCCATGCGATGCCACTCCACGTGACTCACAGGGACCTAGTTTCTATACGAGTAGAAGAGTTTTACATCGTCTGAGATTACCAATGCATGCATGTGGCATAGAGCACAGGGAAACATCTCCTAATAATCACTTATTAAAATTGCCTACGGTCGGAAAGTTTCCTATGTTACATCGTCTGAGGTTACCAATGCATGCATAAGGAACAGGGCTCAGGGAAACAGGGAAATAATCACCTATTAAAACTGGCTAAGGTTGGAAAGTTTTCTTCGTTTCATAAGATATTAACAATCCTTATTTTAGCCAAGCGCTACCTGTTAGCAGGGTACTCTGTTACCTGCTAGCAGCCTGCATCGTATCGGCTCTCATAGCCTCGCACAAAGGTGGCCTCACAGAGCGGCAGGCGGAGCCAGAATGACGTTACACGGGCTTTTCCCAGCATTCATACTTAGCCGTCGCGTTTTCGTGCGCTTGAAAATTTTCACTTTTAATCGCGAAAAATAGATATCGTCATTTAAAAATCTAAAAGAGTGAAATACGTACTCCAGGAGTAATAATCTTTCGATTTAGGCAATAAAAAATAATAGGAAACCACCCTATTATCAAACTTTTAGAGTGCTTAAGCTCATCCACCCAAATGAAGAATAGTGCAACGAGGATCACCCAAAATAAAAGTTATAAAAACCTCAATACATATCCTAGGCTTTCATCAAGGAATGAAATGAATTTAAAATGGTAATGCGGCAAAAAATTTGAAGTAAGTTTAAAACACAAGACAAATGATGAAACAATTCACGAAGTACGAAAGGAAGAGACAACTGAGTATATACGAATCATGAGCATGAGCATATTTACGAATATATAAGAGCAAGAACCTAATAGGAATATAAACTTGTGTGGAGTATACCGGATAAGTGCTACATAATTCGAAAAATCTGACAAAAAATAACCAAAAACTGTATCCTTCTTCTTTCAAATATAGGTATATATGGTTTTCACAATGTATAGTATATAGTATTTTACAATGTAGAATAGCTACTGACAAGCTGCGTGAAATACTTTAGCAATAAATATGTTGCACTTGAATTTTGTTGAGCCTAATTTGTGCATTCTATTCCCATATTGTCCACTACCGCTTATGCAGTATGAGAAGGGTAGCTGGAGAACGCGAAGATATCAATGAGGTCTTCATTGTATTCATACTAACACGGTGGTTTTCTAGATATCGAAGTGAAAATTACCCGGGTCCCCAATCAAATTGAATAGCATAATTCCCTACTTTTCGCGAAAAGAACGTGCGTAGAATTCGCCCCTTGTTTACACCATTTTCCCCGCGCACTTTTCTCCGAGGGGCCCACGAGTCACTGGAACGGTCGTAACTCAAACCATCGGAGCTGACAACGTAGTCCGTTGCGCACGCACTACGTGCCTAATTAAGGCCCCGCGTCACGCATAGACGCCGTGTACTCCGCCGAACACCATCCGGAATGCAGCACCTACGACGAGGTTGACAGCCCCGACAAGAAAAGGTCATTCTCGGAACGGTCGCCGGCCACATCAAAAAAGCAACATTCCATGGAGCACTAGTAGTTGATAGGACGGACAATGGCATAAGGAGATTGTGTGTATTCTGATGCGTGGGAGAAAAGCCTAGAATAGTGCGAAATATGGGGACTATGCAGACATAGATTAATAATATTTTCTTCCATACACATGTACTTACTGGTAATTACTTCCATTCAGGGAAGTAAGGCAGCCCGTAAGGCAATACCCCTGTAATCAAGTTTACTTCAGAATTTTTAAATGGGGAAATGATAAAAAAATAGGGCCTAAAATATTCTGTGCATAAAGGAAAAAAATATTAAAAGGAATTTGGTGCGTAAAAATAAATTCATAACCGTAGTGACTGTAAAATGAATTACAAAATAGACTGTACAACACATGTGAAGTTAAGCATAATATAATCATTATACTGTACACTATATAAAAAACAGGAGAAGGGAGAGAGACCAAAAAGAATGAAGCATATATAATACATATCATATATTTTGTTACTGCAAATTACTAATTAACAGTAACTTTTATTCTTTGTCCTCCCGCTGGCTACTTTGAATTCACAATTTAAAGTCCTTTAGCAAATTCTTTGCAAATAAAAATCTAGTACATGAAATAATAATAAATCCATTGCAGGATATAAAAATAACTTTTTTTCATTTTTTTGCATTTACTGAGACTTGCTGTCGTGTTTTTTTGTACCTCTGTCAAATGCTTTTTCCTGAGTTGTTGTGCTCTTGTGAAATATCTCATGGGCCAAAATTCTCACGACAATAAATTAATTGAATTGAATAACACTTTATTCTCTAGCTTAGGCATTGAACCGGAAAGATGATGCTCGTAGGTAAGGGTAAAGGTCACCCCGGTCGATGACACTGCGTGTGAATATTAGGCATCAAGGATAGGCGGTGCAATTCCTTACCCTCAGCCAAATAGTACTAGGAGGTAATTTTGTCAGCGTGTCCGAAGGCTTTATCCGGAAATCAAAAACCGGGTATGTGAATTTATACAAATTATAAAATATTTGGATTTCATTATTTGTTAACATTTTGAAAATCGTGGGATTTCACGTGACAATGCCGTGTTTTCACACAATATTTTATAACGCTTGGATTTCGAAGACTTTTTTCATCATAGGTTTTCTCATGCGAAAAGCGTTTATTTATGCATTTATTATTGCCGGCCTCGGTGGCAGCGGGGTAAAGTCCTCGCATGCCAAACAGGTCTCGGGTTCGAGTCCGCCTAGTAGTCCCATAAGTTACCCCTATCCAGGGCACGGTTGTTTGTGAACTGTTAACATGCTAACAACCCCGACGTAAAAGGCCGTATTCTGTTAGCCGTGAGCTGTTTTCGGGCCTATGGAAATAAATAAATACTATAAAATTTGGATAAAAGAGCTTGTTAACATTTTGAAATCGCAGGATACAATTTTTTGTAAAATTTGGAATAAGGTATTTGTTAGCATTTTCAAATCGTGGATTTCCCGTGACAATGCCGTATTTTTACACCAAATTTTAAAACAATTGGATTTTTCAATTTCTAAAAACGTTTATCATAATACGTTTTTGCATTTTAGTGACGTTTATTCGTACATTTTTTTAAATAAAAATAGGTATCAATTATTTTTGTTGAAGTGGGAAGTTGCAGTAGAGGCTCCTAAGGATAGGAGGCGGGAGCTGCGAACGTGCTCGAGGAACTAATGGGGCAGAATGTGGCTAGAAAGAGTAAGGGTGATGGTGAAGAGGGGGAGGGGTGAGGAGTGCGTGGGAGGTGGATGGTGTTGTTGAAGACGGACGCACTCGCAGAGGAGAGTGGGAGGATTGCATTAGAGGAAGGAGTTCGGGCCTTGATGGATTGATTCCGAGGGCATTTCTTAGTTAAAGCGCGCGCAAGTATTTGCCTGCCTTGCGCGTGTCTCGCGATGATCGTTTTTCACGTCTTGACGTCTTCTGCCGAAGGAGGGAGGCATATAGAAGTGCAGGGATGGAGGAGGAATGGAAGAGGAGCGGGTAAGCATTTGTGTGTTGGTGTGATAGGGAGAAATAATGCTCTTGCATTTTGCAGCCCCTTTTGCTAAGCTGACGTTCCGGTAGGAAGACTGGCGTTGTCGATTTCCAGAAAAAAAAGTTAAAAAAAACGTAAAGAAGGGCCTTGGCCAACCATTCCTTTTATTTATTCCGGAGGATTGTTCCCTGGAGAATGCCGGCCTGGCCCATGTTTTCCACTTCGTGAGTGAGAAATTCTCAAGAATATTAACCAGGTCTCGAAGGTTTCTATTTTTTGCGGTCATATACTCCACTGGTCGATACTTCTCATCTGTATTGCGCCATAACCATCACGAATGGTATCAATACAATACTTTAACTAAGACAATATGTTTGATAGGTCATCCTCTCGCGTGCATTTATGCTCAGTTATGTACCAAAACGAAGTCGCGGGAACCCAGGGATGAGAATAAGATGAAGGTATCAGAAAGGTATCGATAATTTGAAAAAAAACAAAAGACTGATTTCTATAAAAATTCATTCTTTAATACTGAAACACCTGACGTCTCTCTATCTCCTTCCTGGTATCACTAAAATGTGAAGAGAGTGCATGGATCTTTCAAAAAAGAAAGAGTAAGTAGATGAGAATCAGTGTGGTAATAAATGAACGAGTGATTGCATTTATTTAAACTTAAATGTTTACGCACGAAATTGGGTTAATGGCAACGCAACATGTACTCAAGATTTAAAACGACCGCCGTTATGTATTCAATTGTAAAATTACTGCCATAGTACAAAAACTTTAAATAATATGTCTAACTACATTTTATTCCAAAATGTACTACACATTTTAAAATTGGATATATGTTTGAGTCAAAAGCAGGCGAAGGCGAATCTAAATTTTCATGGCAAGGATAATATGAATATCTCAAGACATTCAAAAAACGGATTTCGAAGCCAAAAATCATTGTCCAATGGTTTCATCAAGGCATTTACAGTTTGCAGTTTATAATACTATACTCATTGAGCTAATAATACTCATTGAGCACCACTGTTTGCGAAAGCATGAATAACAAGAAATTTCCAATCGATTAATCCAAGTTCGGAAAAATTGCTAGACCAATTAGGGAACACTTATATACCGTAATACTTTCATGGATATTATATTAATTCAGTTTCTTTAGATGTAAAGCTGAGCCAGGAGAAAAGCACGCGAAGCCAGTAAAGAGTATGAGAAAAGAAGACCGACAATTTCCAAGTTCTCGAAAAGATCGTGGTCCAGGCTGCATGCCAGGGATTAGACAGGACACCCTTATTCCTGGCCGACCGGGGCAAATTGAGGGCCGCTCCGAAAGAGGAGGATGGGTTGAAGGAAAAGCAAGAAAGAGGAGAGTGCTGGAATGCGAACGATTGTGAGCGCCCCTTAGGAGGGAGAAGAAGAACCTTTCAGAAGGGTTTGCTTCGGTGGCGGGGATAATCCACGCGGGAACAGCACTAAGGGAAAGTTAACGGTGGGTGTAACTCAAACGCGAGAACTCGTCGACTCATTTCTCGGTTTCTCTCTCTAGTGGACTCTCTTGGGCAGAGCTCAAACTCAAGGGCCCTGCGAGATAAAGACGATGAGAATCGACTCACATTGGGCCAGTAAATAATGGTCACACACGTCTCCTTTCAGTATCCGGCCCTAAGATCTCCTATTTTCACTGGTTTTCACTGGTTCTAATTATGCGATTGCCAATGATACAAAAGCCATTGAAAGGCCAGGGGGAATATATAGAGGAGACCCAATTCCATCGCATACAAGGCTGATTTCTGTTGCCACTTCGGTGGCATTTAAAGTGGTTTTCAAAAGTGTCCGCGGGTCGGTGATGAGTGCAATACGATCCACTTTTTCCTGTATTTTGCAGCAAAATGTTCGTAATTGAGAGAAATGGCACTGAAAAGTTATGAATTTCATAGATCACAACATCGTGCATATAAATTTCAGCTGAAAACCCTAATTATGCCTCATTTCTCCGTGGAACTCGGATCATTTTGTCCGTGAGCGACGCGAGTGGCGACTTTTGTAAACCCATTTAAATGCGCGGAGAGTGACAACACATTTAGAGGCCGTCTTAAGGGTCCCCTTTCGTAACATTCGTGTACTACGCCTTAGATAACACAATTACGCATTAGTGATTCAATTTATTCATGTGAACAAGGTGAGGTTATTTCCTAGCTCCTTTTTCGAGAACAATATGGGAATTAATAAGTAAAGTATATCTTTTTAATTGAATGAAAAATATTCCAATTAATATTAAACAAATATAATATTTTGACTCCAAATGTACTTTAACGCTCAAATATTCAATAGGTTTACCATATTTTTGGGTAAAAAAGGAAAACTGTTTACAATCCTACCTATCAAGGAACTAACCGTTCGGAATGGACAACACAAATTTTGACGTGCATTTTAGCGCATAAAAGACTTCAAAACGAAGTGGAAAAGTGTGTTTAAGAAAATTCAGAAGACCACTTAAAATAATTGCCGCTGCAATCCCACGGCTTCGGTATGTGATTTTGATCACCAAACACCCTCAAGCTAGGAATAGAATCAGAATTGCTCCATCCTCCACGACTTAAAGATCTGGAGGAATGATTGGAGAAAATGCTTGGACGACCATATCCATAATGGTGAAGTTGAATGCGCGATAGAGGCATTTAGATACTGCTTCAACTGTTACTCCTGCAAATTATCGCGGATTCATCTGAGCTCAACTGTGTACATAATAATAATAAAAACGAGGCATCCACAATTAACTCCCTCGAAGTCATGCTCACTTTCCCATCAAGAAAATTTGCACCCGAAGAGGTGGTCATAAAATTTTCAAGGCCGATCTGAAATCCTTCTTCGCGGTACCAGCACTCGTCTAAAAACAATTAATCCCCGCTATACGCTTCCTCTATACCTCCTCGAGTTCCTCAGCGATTTACTGGATAATGAGTAGCGGCTCTTACGTAGTGAGGAATTCCGAGAATTTTAATTTCGTGTATGATCTCGTAACAACCTCGTTTTATAGTAACCATCTTATTAAATACAACCAGCAATCGACCATTTCTTCGGAAATGCGAGATATCACTTGCGGAAACTCGTTTACCACCCTGTTGATCTGAAAAAATGCCGTAAAAAACATCAGTTTATTTGGCATGCCTCAATTTGAGGAATATCTTCCAGAATGAAATGGAATATAAAATAGAAATTTACATGCACTCATGACGATTTCATATACTTCTATATAAATAATTATTTTGTTATTCACAAAACATTAATAGATAACTTGATTCACACCTCAACTTACAGTCCAAATGCTAATTACTTACATCATTATACACACATACTCTCCTCATTTTTCTCAGATACATTTCGGAATAATTATTACTAATGTATCAAGTGCAAAATAATAGACGTGTTTTATGAGTGCACAGAATAATTCATTGAAGAAGGGTCGTTTCCCTTATCATATAAAAAAATCGTGGCACGGAAATATTTAGCACGTCATTCTTTCCTCAGATTTTCAGGAGCGATAAAATTTACCACATACGGAGGAGGAATTGCTTCTCTCATTCGGACGACGGGGGTAAATGGTTAATTTTGTTATTTTTTTACTTTTTACATATTTCTTTCCATGAACACTTTTTTTAAAAAAGGGAAGGAGATAATTTTGCGTTCCTGTACTTCAGAGAAGTAGAAATAACTATAATTAATCAACAAGCTTAATACGAGATTTACTTACAAAATGACTATATAAGTTGAACCCTATGGCCGGCTTTTATGGAAAAAAAAACTCAACATATTATAATGAGTTACACTGATATTATTATAAATTATTCCAAGGGGTTAAAAAATTGCGTCAAACTAGTTCTTTTTCTCTGGCCTTGTAGGATTACTCACATTATGAATTATAAACTTTTATTGGCATTTAGTTTTTCGATTGCTTAATGATTTAACTTTGTCACTAGTATTCATATGTCGAGCATGGGATGATACAGTATTGCCGAGATCTTCAAGCTCAGATCATTGAGAAAGTTTTCACTCCAAAATATTGAAGGGAATAAATAACGTAGACGATGAAAAAAACCTGACCCCCTGCCAAACACCAAGCGGCTCGCAGCGCATAATGGGGTATAGATCACGAGGAGAACGGTGGGATGGAGGAAAAGCAAAGGACACAATAGGAACCGGAAAGGTGTTAGAGGGATGAGGACGAGGTTCCCACGCGAGCAGCCTCTCGGGCATGAAGACATCGGAACAAGACAGCGCGACACCTTCTATGCGCTTGGATGATTTATATGAGCGAATAAAAAGCGGCAGGCGCGAACGCACCGAGCAAGGGAATCTTAATGGATAGCTCTCTATCCCACGGGGTGCATTTCAAGCAGAACGTAATGTGGGAATTATTTTAGGCGTACCTATTTAGTGAAATGCCAAATTGTTTATCCCCGCTTTTTTATAGGGGTATAAAGTAGAGATGGGAGTGGACAGAGTATTGTCCTTTTCTCACCCCAATAACGCTTGGGGAGTGATTTTATGGTATTTTCCGAACTTTGAGGAGCAATACAGGTGGTCATTTTAAGTCAAGTTACCCCCAAATAGAGCTGTTTTGGACGAGAGTTTAGTAAAGCGTTCATGTGATATAGAGATGATCCCCAACCACTACGTTCTTCTTTTGTTTGAGATTTGTTCGTATTTTAGCAACACTAGTACTCTAGCTCTCTATCCCACGGGGTGCATTTCTAGCAGAACGTAATGTGGGAATCATTTTAGGCGTATTTAGTAAAATGCCAAATTATTTACCACCACGGTTTTTTTGGGTGCATAAAGTAGAGATGGGAGTGGACAGAGTATAGTCCTTTTCTCACTCCAATAACGCTCGGGGTGTGATTTTATAGTATTTCCAGACCTTTGATGGGCGATACATCTGGTCATTGTTAGTTAAGTTACCCCCAAATTGATCCGATTTGGACGAGGGTTTAGTGAAGAGTTCATATGATATAGAGACGACCCTCAACTACTACGTTCTTATCCTTTTGTTTGAGATTTGTTCGTATTTTAGCGACACTACTTCACAACCCTTCACAAAAATCATTGAAAAATTATTTGATAATGCATCTAAACGGTTAACAATTTTAGAATCAACTCTATTTTACTTATGTTTCAACATAATTATTCAGTGAATTTGCGATAAATTTCGCCCAGTTAAAAAGCAATTATAAAGAAATTTTTTTTTAGCTTTACAGAAGTGCTACCGTGTTTTTTTTTACATCAGACGCCAAGGGAAATAGTCTTGTTCTCCCATCCGGATTGCGAAACTCACACCAGTGGCATGATCCGGGAAGTGCTCCATTCTAACCTTTCAAAAACTTCCTTCGGTTTTAACCTCCGATAACCATGCATTTTCCTTCAGTATTCAGGGGCAACGTCAAGATGGACGGATATATTGAAAATGTTTCTGAAATGGCTCATGTGTCGCGGTAGCAAATGGATTGAATGAATGATTGAGAGTTAAAAGAGCAACATATCGGGAAGATGTTTCCTAGTGACCTCACTCGCCGGCATAATACTCCCAAAGAACTATGGACGCTGCCTCGAGTGGATATTATCGTCAAGGCCACTAGAGACTTTCCGTCATGTCTCCGCGTAATGCACTATTACTCCCAAGGACGATATTAATCCGAAGCAATAAAAAGGAAAGCTCCAACTCATCGAAGGAAATCAAAGAGTGAACTTTGAACTGCGAGCATAAATCAAGATCGATGCCACTACATTGCTGTGATCGCTCAAAACAAGCTGAAATCTCCTACGCAACGTTTCGTGTGAGAAACAAAATGATAGAGTATGATAGTCGATTGTCATTCGAGAAATTACTGCACATCAGACAATAGAACCAAAGTGGACAAGAGTGTTTATTTAAGCGTGATGCATTCATTTCCATTTGAAACCTTAAGAGGCCTTCCTCCTTCATTCATTAGATGACATTACCGTAGGGCAACCAAAGCATGTCAAACATTTACCGAGGTGGTGTTTTAAAGGCATAACTATTCCATGGTATAGGAAGGAATACGGTAGGAACTTCCTCTCGTCAACTTGACAATGGGGAGGGAATATTTGAAACCAGGGCGATTCTACCACGTTTTTTAAGAACCTGACCTTTCTATTTTCACCTAAAAATTGTTGAAATCATCAACTACTACTAATACAACCAGGAACGCAAATTATCATAATAAGTTTTTAAAATAAAAATCAACGAGTATTAAGTACTAAAGTGTCACAACTGGAAGATAGGTTCGATAGATTGGGTAAGCGAAGTAAGCCAGGTCGTCATGAAAACCCTTTCCTAAATTCGTGTTTCATCCACAAAATTGCGCTACTCTTTTCTCTCCTAGTAACTGGTAAGCCTTGCATTAAAAAGGTTTTATTTTTCTGGCTCATCCCGGGTTTATTTAAACGTCAAAATATTTTTTCAGCTCATAATAAATAACAGGTAATTTTCGTCCATTTCGTACACAACACGACTTCCGACAAGGTCAAATTTTCGCGCTGGCTATTAAAATTTCCTTTAGCCAAATAAATTGCAATGATCAGGCTCATAAAACCATATACCCATACTCATATGTGTGCCGCGGTGAAAAATTGCGACTTTAGTCACTAAGCTAGATTATGAAAGAAGAATAACTTTCTAATATAACTGAATCTCTTTAGGCTTAATAAAATTATTTCCCTTCCATCTTGAAACAGTGAAATGTGATTAAACTAACCTGGGAGAGTTAAAAAAAAACATAAACAAGCATGCATCGAGGAGAATCAGCGTTAAAAATTGGAAATAGCGGCAATGAGCAGACTTACTATGCTAGTCCAGCACCCATCCTGCAACTTTTCCGCCTTCTACGCGCGATTTAAAGAGGGCTCAGTCGACGAGTCAAACAGACCGGGAAGAAATAAATATTTACCTACTCACCTGCCGGCGCACTGGATAACCGTGGGCAACAGTGCACAGCACCTGGGGAGCGTAAATGCGCGGTCGTAATTCTAAATATCACGTACGCAGCGCGTATTACTCACCGCAACCTTTCCCGTACACGGGGAAACACCGCAGAGATTGGAAAGAAGGAGCGTAGTATTTGGCAGTCATCCCGATATCACGTGAACGCGAAACCAAAACCTTGTACACTTCAGCTTATGTAACTTAACTTAGAATGAACAAAATTAAAAGTGAAATATTCCGCCAGTTACAGCTTTAATCACATATCGCTACAGCATTCATATTTTGTAACTTAAGCAAATCTCTGGAGAGCTCATCAGAATATTATAAAAAAAAAAAACATTAAATAAGTCAAGTGTCCACTCCTTTACTCGACGAAACAATTCATTTAATTTTCGGCTCTAAGCAACGTCATCCAAAAGAACTGTTGCATTCGATATCATTTTTGCAAAATATGGGTCAAATTTATTATTATAATTCGAAAATACTTTAGTTGTACGTGCTAAAAGGGCGTCGTAAATATAAGGAACGATTACCTTAAACCACTCTAATAACGTTCATTTCAACGAAAATAATATATAGACAGTCAGTAAACTTGAGTGAACCATCAAATATTTCCAAGGGATTCCCAATGTATTAAAAACTTAACTAAACACAACGACACCCAACTCTATCTCGTAAACTTCCGACACTTTGATGTGTTGTCTAAAGCACAGTGTAGGTCACTGGAAGGCGAGTACTTCAAGGGACCGACCTAGATCTGCGAGATGCCGAAAGGAAATGATTTTGCCATTGTGATACGTAAACGCCCACGTTACACCCATTTTCAAGGTATAACGTCCCGAGAATACTAATTGCGCTGTATATGCGGCTCATCAAAGGCTGTGCATCGCATTTTTTTACGATCTGAATATCTACAGTCACGTGACATATGACTTAGGGCGTAGACTCTTAAATCATGTTCAACTACTTTATTGACTTCACGATAAGAAGAAAGCTAACCACAGGTTTAATAAATAAATGTGGAATCTACGACTAGATTACTTTATTCAAAATAACGGAAAGTTCCAAGTTTTTTTAGCAGGCATAGACCGTGGTGTAGAGGAAATTAAAATCACTTTCAAAGGAAAATTGGGCATTTTTTTATCCATTCGTTTTTAATAAGCCGCTGAAAAGATTCAATGGCATGTAGTGAGGTATCGGTCACTGGGATTTGGCCTCGGCGAAAAAAGCTCTGACAAGCCACGTGTATTCCATTGAATTGTTGCCTTATTGAGAAAATATGCGAAAGAAATATCATCCCAGTGGAGATAATATACAAAAACTAGCACATTTAAAACCCTTACTCAAGGTTATATGTGGCATTTCCAGATAATGAAGAAATAATGCATTAAAATGATAAAATATGTGCAAAAAAAGGTAATTAAAGATGCACCTAAGCTTCGAACTATAATAATTATTTCTAACCTACACTGTACGATAGAACCGCAGGCAGAATTAGATAGGTTAGCAACCAAAATAACACGTTGGCTGCACCGTATAAGTATAAAGCACACTCACAATGCCTCCTTGGCCGAAGGAGCAAATATTATCCCCGAAAACTCGTAAAGGTACCTGATATATTTGCTAATGAGACTGGCACGCGTCCAATGACTCAGACGAGAAAGGCTTTGAAATGAAGGCTTTTCACAGGTAACTGAAATGAACGGTGATATGACCAATCGGCTGCTTCGCCGTGGAAAGGAAAAAGCGAAACGTTAATGGCGTTTATATGTACTACGACCCATGATCTTGGATTCGCTCGAAAATGTAATGCTTCACCTTGTTAACCCCCCGCATAAACCTTACCCATTAAGATTGGGAAGATCCCACCGATGTCAGCACAATTAATACTATATCAGCATTATCCTCCTCAGTCTATCATTTTCATTAATTATATTTCGCTGAATTTTTAAGGCACTCTGAAGATTTAAAGAATGAAATACAGTTTAAGAATAAAATTATTTTATTTTCTCCGAAGATAAATATTTTCAAAGTTAGGTAAGAATGAAATACAAATCTCAAACATATATATGATTACATATACGTAAATTATGGTTAAAATTGAAATTATTTTTACCTAAGCTACATATTTAATATAAAAACGTGCATTTGAAAAGTATGATCTGTGACTTCTGAGGTTTTAATAAGCTGGAATATTTTTAAGGAGAATATTAGGCTGACTTAAAAGAGCACAGGCCTCACAAGAATACGGGAAAGCATTTCTGTATCACCCATCCAATAATTCCCGAGATATCAAATTAAGTGAACCAGGAATGGTACCAATGAAATACAGTTTTATGGAAATACAGGTTGTTTCAGGAGGAATGTGCTTTATTTTAACCTTGGAGCTTAATTAAACAAGAACTTTGAGCGAGTATCAACAATGCGATTGCGAACAATCTCACCTATTTTGAGATTAATTGTTTCAGACAATTATAATCACACATTTTCGTCCAACCTGGATTTTTTAATTTCCTTAAAAATCCATAGAATCAAATAAAATGTCGGAAATGCTGAATAACCTAGAAATACCATTGTCATGGTAGCAGCAAAGTGTATCCACAACATGTTTGCGTTGCCATAGCTCAGTGACTAAGGAGTGGCGACCCCTTGTTTATGGACAAAAAATGCTAAAAATTGTCTCCCGTACCTCGTTTCTGAAGTATTGCAGATTCTTCCTGAAACACCATGCACATGAGCTGCAAACGATACAAAAACAAAAGGAAAAATAGTATGGGAGAGACTAAAATAAAATACACCGGGATC
Source organism: Ischnura elegans (assembly GCF_921293095.1). Lineage (NCBI taxonomy): Eukaryota > Metazoa > Arthropoda > Insecta > Odonata > Coenagrionidae > Ischnura > Ischnura elegans. The sequence goes on from NC_060251.1 coordinate 107,395,220, forward strand.
TATATTTTCGCGATAACTCGCCCGAAAGGGGGCGGGAACGGAAGAGGACGAGCGGCGGCAAGAAATACGTCAAATCTTTTTATTATTAAAGCGCCGGGAAGGCTGATCCTTCTATCCACGCAGCGGCTCCTTTCCTTGCGGACCGACAAAGAAAATAAACAAAGCAAACGGTTAGTGTGGACGGTGTGTGGTGTGGGGTAATTTTCCCTTTCGTTTCTCCACCTCCCTCTTTTTCGTTTGGAAGCCGCCTCTCGATGCTCGTACATCATGCGTAATTATGTTTATGGCGGCCGTTTTATCCCTCAAGGGAGAGAGAGAGAGAGAGAAGGCGGCAAAAGGGTCCCCACTGCGCTTCACCCCACACTGAACGGGAGAAGAAACCTACCTACCTGCCTGCCTACCTCCTTCGACGGGAGACCCCACGACGGAAAATTAAAAGCGCGCTGCGATTAAGCCCAGTGACTGACAGTTTTCGCTCTCCCTACTTCAACCACCCCAGCGACCTCCCGACGGTCCTCCTCCTCCCCCACACCCCCATCCCCTTTCTCCCCCTCCACCCCCACCCTCCTTCCGCCCCCCTTCCTCCCACTTTCCTTCGCTGCCGTGGGAACACTCCGCACCGCGTCAAGTGTTCTCGCTGGCGAGCAACGCCGTCGCCTACGGAGGTGGGGCGTTCAACTTGTTCGCTCACGAATAAACACATCACATATGAACCCTCGGACTCACAGGAAGGTATAGCTTCAAGCCGTAGAAGTAAGAATTGAAAGTATCCATATAGGTTCAGGAAATAATCTATTTTTATAAATAATTATCGGATATCTCAAAGCCTCATTCACATGGAGTTGAATCGACGTGATGCGCAGTGCTCATTTCAGAGTTAAGCCTTGAGGAAAGTATCCGCTACTCCAAACCCACAACTTGCTAAGTTAGAAGAACAGCTCAACATGTGCAGCCAGTTATGAGCAAGAATGCCTCTTAGGGGAAAAAAGGGAACTACAAATAAGAGGCACAAATCCGTCCCGTTGAAAATTTATTTTTATTTCCTCTTAGACGCATTTAAATCAGTTTTCAAAAATTTCTGCGGCATGGCGATGAAGGTCGAGCCTGGTTCCTGCATTCGTTTATTCTCAATATATCCTACAAGGTATTTGCAATCACGAGGAACATTATTGAAAAATTATAAATTTGATAAACTATTACGGAATGAATTTAAATTTCGGTAAAAAAAACTCCCTAATTATAGTTTCCTTAAATTATAGTCTCCATCAAAATTCGGATCGGTCAACACGTCAGTGACTAGAGAGGCGGTCTTTGTAAACCCATTCAAATGTGCGTATGGAACACATCAGGATTAAGAGGATTTTAGATGGAGGAAGATACACCAAGAATTGAATAAGAGAACCATTGATAAATAAAAATAAGTTCACGACATAATAAAAGTGCACAGCTAACCTAGCGGTACCCTTTTCTGCGATTACCTCTCCGCGATTGTATTAAGTTCTGTGTTAATAACAATCAGGCGCGGGTTCTGGGCTGTTAATTGGTGAGTGCTTATTCGTTTGCTTATCAAGTATTGGCACGATAGCGAGCGCGAACAGGATTCACGGATACATGAAAGTATATAGACCTATTAGGGCATTGAATAGGATAGCGTAATGGAATGGGAACGTGTCGGATAATTATTTAATGTTAATTACAGCCAATCTAAACTGATGGAGCACAAAGTAGAAATTCGTATTCATTTAAAAATGGGATCATTAATGCCTGCAGTCCCGTATGAAAATTATTATTATTAAAGTATTCTACCGATTAAGGTAGGTCTCCATGGAGTGCTTGAGAAGGAATCCTGGAGCCTCCCCGTACATCATGCGCATCCCTCTTCAGTGCACAATAAGACCTACTACCTTTCATTCTATCCAAAAATCCTATTCTTTTCCTTCCCCTCCCTCGTTTACCTAACATTCTTCCCTCTAACACTGTTTTCAACATCCCATTCCCTCTAAGTACTCATTCCATCCATACCTTCTGTCTCCTCCGTATCTCATCTAAAAGTTGCCTCTGCTCACCCACCATGTCCAGCACTTCGTCGTTCCTCCTCCTCTCCGTCCACTTCACCTTCTCCATTCTTCGCCACACCCACATCTCGAATGCCTCGAGCCTTCTTTCGTCCTCCTCCCTAAGTGTCCACGTTTCTGCACCGTAAAGCGCTACACTCCAGATCAAACTCTTCACTAACCTTTTCTTTAAACTCTTACATAACGATCCTGTCAGAAGCTCCTTCCTGTTCATGAACGCCTCCTTTGCTAATGCAATTCTCTTCCTAATGTCCTTACTGCTGTATCCGTTTTCCTCTAACGTACTGCCGAAATAATTGAACTAAACACTTCAAAATGCACAACGTTTTATTTCAAATTTTCCCTTTTTCTCATTCAAAATACATACACCTAAGGCCTTTCCGACGTCGCCGATCTGGCGTCAGATGATCTTGAGCGCAATATACGGGAATTATCGCTCTATTGTAAGGAGTTCAGGGGCTAGAGACTCCTCTCAACTAGGAGGTTCGACGCAAGCGGTGGGAAACAAGGCATTAGCGCCCCGACAGCGTAATGACTGAGGGCATCCAGTCGTTCGCCACTTGCGGTGGTTAATAGCCCCTCCTCTGCAGCGGCGGGTTTTAGCGCGGGGAATAGTATGGAGAGGGCATCGGAGAGAAAACGGGAAATCGGCAGGAATTTTTATCCTTATCCCCGTGTGAGTCTCCGGAACAGCGATAGGATTGGGAGCTCAAGTTCGGAATCGGAATTTCTGGGAAATTCTCCAACCAAGGTTCACAAGTATAAATGTCAGCCAGTGCAAAAAAAAATAATCATTTAACTTCAAAACAATAACGCTCATGATAAGAATCCTCACTTCCGAATTTTTATCATTATTATTTTTCGCATTTATTATCTCAGGTAAATAAAACCCAAACCATTGCGACGACTTGTCACGCAAAAGTCATAATTCTTGCTAACGAAGAAAAACTTCTCTCAAGAAACCATCTTACCTGCTGACAAATAGCAGTTATGATGATTAAATCGCATGGCTTTAATTAACCAACAGTTACTCTGCAAATGGTGTTGTTTCCAATTATAACGGATTCACTTTGACATCAAAGAATTCATGCTACATAGATAACGCAGTTTATACAAAAAGCTCACTTTATTTTTTGACATCCACGTTCTACTGCGGCCAAAATACAATTCAGAAAAGCATTTTGATGTTGCTTCACGTATGTTCATCAGAGAGAAGCGACAACATTATACTTGAATATTACTCAAGAGGGCGAGGTCAGAGAGCAAAAAAGGTAAACTTTATTGAAATCACCATAATAAATACCATGCTACAATAAAAACACTCCCAACAATATTACTGGAATCTTATTAACGTATTTAATGCGCTTCGGAAATAACTTCCTAGGATAGCTAGTATTGCATAAGATCGTGCATCTTCGACTACTGAGATCACCATGGCAATGTTTCTAGTGTACTAAATACCTTTTCTAGGTTTTTTTTAACTATACACTAATATATTTACTACTTTAAACTAATATAAATCGTGAGGTTTTTATTTTTAACACTATAACTGTAATTATATATTTTTTTATTTCTCTCATTTCAAAACTTGGGAAACACCTAAATTTTCAACACTTAATTTCTATTATACTCGATTGCTTCTAGTTTTGGCAATGCGAAATGAAAAAAATCAGGTTATATGCGTCATACTTTATGTTAGTGGAGCGAGCTGTTACTTCGAATTAGTACTGCAGGTACTGAAACCTATAGTTTTATGATATAACCTTCAAATTGAATAAATTCCAAATGAAATCCTAAAATAACAATACTTCCATCCTTGAGCTCATAAATAAAATTCACAAAGGAACATTTAATTTCATTCAGTGACAGCATTAAGAGAGAGGAGAAAATAATTCCAATTGAGAATGAGGTCTTTCCCGTCAAGTTCCGAGATTACATCGCGAAAATAATTTATAAAACATTAGCCATGCTTAAAACTCGGACAAAAAATCTAGCATAAGAGCAACATTTATGTGATCACAAGAAAATGGAATAATTCACTGGCTCTTTGATTACTTGTTATTGCAGGCACCCAGAAATCACAATCATACTGCTTCATTCTTGGTAAGTTCCAGGTACTAATTGGAAAATGCGAGATCGCGAGCGATACTGTTTTGTGGTGCTGTTTCGAATGAAAAGAGATATGTTGCCTAAGAGCCTGGTAGAGTTACGATTACAATTACAGAAGCATTTCCGCATTCCAGTAAGGGAGTCTAGAATATAGAAACGCAGCATCGCCGATCAATTTCTCTACGACATCGCATGAAAAATGCGTACGTGATAAAAAACAGTTCCAAGGATTGTCAAGACTACAGACAGAGGATAAATAAGTAGGAGATGATGGCAGGTATGATTGTGGGGATCTCTAAAAAAAAACTTAAACGATACGAAGAGGCGCAACAATGGAAAATCGTTCAATTTCAGCCTCCTCATTTAATTAGTAGCCGTAACTACTTATTCTCAAACTCTGTAAATAGTGTATCACAACATAACTACTCTCCTTAAGATCTAAGCGTATTAGTAAAGCACTCCACCAATTATAGCTATAATTACACATCAATTATGGTATCCATTTTTGTTTACTTTAGATTGGTCCACCAACACGCGCCTGCTTTGGTATCGGCTATAACATAGATAACTTTGAACTCCACTCAATTAATGGCTTCTTGAACTCTATTTACACTACCACAGGCATATATACTTTCATCGTGACTACGTAGATTTCCGCGGTGTTCAGGTTCCAATTTCTCCATATTTCCGGTGCAACCGCGTCGGTTTGTTGGTGATGACAACAGTTTCGCTGGCACTGCTGCCAGCGTCTTCAGGTCGAAGATGATGCCGGTCCACGATTTTCGTCCTCCTTATATAGGGGGTCAGTCCCGCCAGTTGTGGCTGCCGCTCTCCTATTGGTCCGCCTAATGAGCCTCCTCCAATGGGCATCCAGATGGTAGCCGTCGTCTCTGTTAAAATTGTCCGTCCGGGCTATCTCAATGGATTCGCGGATGAGTCTGGGAAAATATCTGCCTTCTTTCACTATTATCTTGGCGTCGTCAAACTTAATGTCATGTCCCGGGGTCCAGGCGTGCTCCGATATGGCAGACAGCTGGAATTGCCTGTTTTTCGTTGCCCTTCGGTGCTCTTGCATCCGTATCTTGAGTGAACGGCAAGTCTCACCGATGTATGTTTTTCCACATGAGCAAGGGACCTTGTAAACACCTTCATGAAGGTCGTGCTGTAGTCTGTCTTTGGCTGTGGGCAGCAAGTCACCAATTTTTGTCGTACAGTTAAACCTGGTGGTGATTCCGTGCTTTTTCAGGGCCCTGGCAATCCTTTCGGTGGTCCCTGCTGAGTCGCTGGCAGAAGAAGAGAAACATCTAATAGCAGCATTGAAAAAGAATGGCTACCCGGATTCGGCCCTGAAAAGGACCATTAAAAGAAAACCACTTTCAAGTGAAAAAACGGAAGACGAAAGAG